>NC_092817.1:145420798-145590798 GCF_023375885.2 Dermacentor andersoni | reverse complement strand
AAATCTGACCATTCCATTGTTTTATACCGACTCGACTTTGTCCATCGCTTTGGCTTGTCGGGTGGGCATTTATTCATCTCCTTCTTAGGAGCTTCGTTGCCTTCGTCCGCATGGCGAGTTACGTACTCCTCAGCGAGATCCGCCACTCTCGTAACAGTGTCTACGCCTGGCCTATCCTGAACCCAATGCTTGATGTTTACTGGCAGCCGGCGGTAGAACTGTTCTAAAGCAACGCACTGCACTATCAATTCGGCGTCGCCGAGTGCACCCTCTTCTCTGAGCCATTCCTTCAGTTTTACCTCCAAGGTGTATGCAAAATCTGAGTATGGACTCACTTTTGGTTTTCTCGACTTCCCTGAATTTTCGCCTGAATGCTTCCGCTGATAATCTATACTTTTTAAGCAGATTTGTTTTGACTTCATCGAAGTCCTCTGCTACTCCTTTCCCCATGCGGGCAATGATGTCAGCTACCTCACGTGGCAGTAACGTAAGCAAGCGTTGCGGCCACGTGTTTCTCGCGAATTTTGCCTTCTCGCACGTGCGCTCAAACTGTACCAGAAAAAGACCTATGTCCCCTCCTACTGCGTAGGGTGCCATCAATTCTGTCATTCTGCGCTCGCTTTCACGTGCCTCTGGGCTAGGTCTTTCAGAATTTTGAGCTTTCAAGAGCTCAATCTTTAGGCGCTTCATTTCGAGGTCGCGCTCTTCTTTGGACTCACGTGCTGCCCGCTTGCGCTCTGCTTTTTGCTCTAGGCGCTTACGCTCTTCTTTTTCCTGTTTCTCTAGGCGCTTACGCTCCTCCTCTTTCTCTGTGATGCTCTCTAGGCATTCCTTCAGTTCATCGTCGTCTGCCCCGATCGCTTAGATCGCCTCTATGATCTCCGGCTTCCTAATCGATTCGGCAATTTGGAGGCCCAACTCTTTGGCCAAGCTCAACAATTCTGGCCTCTTTAGTGCCTTCAAGTTCACGGCTGCCCTTAGTGCTGCTAACTCTTCACGCTATAACAACCTTGACGTACTCAAAACTTCCGTCAACGGTTAAAGAAAAATCACTGCCCTGTACTTGCAAAAAAAAATAAAAGATACGTAAAGCCAAGTGATATCTTAGTGAAGAAAAGCCGTGCACTCATCATATGCAGTCATGAATCCAGACACCTTCCTTCCGAACGTTGTCACCAGGACGAAGAGGCTACGATCTCGTAGTTGTCGTCCAAGTTGGGGTCTCCAGGGTTCCATATCGCAATCGCTGCCAGTCAGTTTGTTGCGTACTCCAGGGTAGCGTATCCTACTGCTGCCGAGTAGTAGCGGCGCCTGCCTATCGAAGCTCGACCGACGTTACTTATTGGGTAGCGTGGCGTTGTAGGCGGGCTGAAGGCATCCGGTAGACCATGGCGCTCAAGCAAGGGGGAGACGATTTCTAGTGCGAAACTATCCCGGTTTATTGAAAGGTAGATGAAAGAAAAGGAGAAGAGCATGAAGTTATTCGTTATTCATTGTGGTCTGCTCGCTACCTAACCATCACCTTTCAAAAGTCCCTCAATACCGGCATTGTTTCATCCTCATGGGAGCTGGCCAAAGTACATCCAATATTCAAATCTGGTAATAAACAGCTCTTATCTAACTATAGACCTATTTCATCAACATCGTATTCATGTAGGATGCTGGAGCCCATAATTCACAAACATATAATGGAATTTCTGGAATCTAATAACATACTTCTAACTTTCAGCACGGTTTTAGGAAAGGTTTCAGCACCTTAACACAACTAGTTGAATTCTCACACGACATTCTCTACGCTCTTGATATCGGCACCCAGGTCGACACTATATTTATAGATTTTCCCAAGGCTTTCGATACTGTACTGCATTCTAATCTCTTAATAAAGCTTAACATGATCTTGAAAAATTTTCACTTGGTTAGCTGGATTGCCAGTTTCCTTTCTCATCGGTCACAATTCGTATGTTATAATTCAACGAACTCTTCTTCTGTTGACGTGTCATCTGGTGTACCCCAAGCGTCGGTTCCTGGTCCTTTACTATTTCTACTATACATTAATGACTTACCTCGAAACGTCACTTCACGCATACGCCTTTATGCGGACGACTGTGTTTTGTATCGCGCGATTAATACACCAGAAGATCATCTTGAACTAAATTCCTCATTTGTCAGCTTCTGCACCTGGTGCAACACTTGGCAAATGAAAATAAATTTTACTAAAACTGTGATAACGTCATTTCCTAATAGTGCCTGTCCTTCATTGATCAATTACACTTTCAACGACTTATCCTTGCACAGGGTCTCGGAATGCAAGTATCTTGGCGTCATATTTACCCTAACATGTCCTGGTCAAAACACATTAATTACATTTGCATTAAAGCAATCCGGAAGCTCGGGTATTTCAGGCGGAATTTCAACAATTCTCCAAAGGAAACTAAGCTACTAATGTATAAAACTAATTCACCGAATCCTAGATTATGCTTCTCCTGTCTGGAACCCTCATAAGCAGTGCGACATTCACTCCATTGAAAGCATACAACGAAAATCTATTAGGTTTATATATCGTCGCTATGATCACTATTTTTCACCCTCTCATGCCTTATCTTCTTTGAACCTAACCCCTCTATCTATACGCCGTCACATTGAGTAATTGAAATCTCTGCTTGGCATCGTCAATTTTTCTTATCGTGTCTCGCATCCCATATATATTCCTTCAGACATTCTTCGGTCACGTAGGAGTCACCATAGCCTTAATATTAAGCCTTATTTTGCTCGAACTTATAAATTTAAATACAGCTTTTTACCACGTACTATTGAATTCTGGAACTTAATTCCCGGAACAATTAGGTCACTGCCACTAAACGATTTCATGTTAAAAGTTAACTACACCTGATTTTATGTATTTTCTTGTTACAGTGTACCAAATAATTCTCGTTTTGTACTGACTCTCAGTGTTGCTGTTATCTTGAGTTTCATTTGCGTCATCTGCCTCATTTCTTGTGAATTGTTAATATGTTATTGTTTACTTGTTTTTTGTATGACTTGTTTTTGTCTAACCCACTCCTACAATAGCCCCAAAAAGGGGCTAAAGTATGTATAAATAAATAAATAAAAATAAATAAAAGTGTGTAAAAGCACATTTAGGAGCCCCTTAAATAGGCTCTCTACAATCGTGGAAAGGATCTTGCTTCAGTCGACGTCACGTGACCGGCACAGAAAGATGGCCCCTCCTCCTCTGCTCATATCGAGCTTTTGGTTCCACCGAGCCTGGTGCTAGGAGGAGCTCGTCCCGCCTCCTGGAATTGTAGACGCCTGTCCGTCTCTTCTGCGTGTTGCGGGTTCGTGGAAGTTCGCCTCTAGGTCCTATTCGAGGAAAGGATCTCTCTACACTCGCACGCACGCACGCACGCACGCACGCACGCACGCACGCACGCACGCACGCACGCACGCACGCACACACACACACACACACACACACACACACACACACACACACACACACACACACACACACACACACACACACACACACACACACACACACACGCACGCACGCACGCACGCACGCACGCACGCACGCACACACGCACACACACACACACACACGCACGCACGCACGCACGCACACACGCACACACACACACACACACACACACGGGGCTTCTGGCAGTCACTCGACATGGTCATGGCGAATTAGGAAGTCACGCTTCATTTCGACGAGGCAGGGTGAGAGATGGTCGGTTGACATTCCTTTCTGTAAGTGGTGCCAGACGCCAACCCTAACAACGCGCAAGTGACACATTCAGGCACTCATAGCTTCCGCCTACTACCAGATGTCGAGCCAAACGTGAAATCTTTCTCCCCGTATCCTGCGGCAAGGGGCACGGATGATTATTAACTCGCGCCCCGACAGCAGCCACGTCTCTACGACAGAGGCCCTACTTATGACGCTCGACCACAAATAGAGCAGCCGTGTTTTTACCCCCGAGGCCCTGTGACTTCAGTCCGGACGCGACAAGAACAGCACCGACCCTACTACCACGACGTCACTTATAAACGATATAACGGGTTTTAGAAAGCAGCAGAGACACGTTATCCACATGACAACGAACTTTCTCGCCGCCCGCAGCCGCCTACCATTCGTTTCGAGGAAGACGCTGTGAACCGCGATCCTCCCGTGTGCTACAACTGCGGTTCCACAGGCTATATAGCTCGGTATTGTCGCCAAGGCCGTCGATCACGTAGGACACCACCGATGTTCTCTCCACCCAGAACCCGTACTTCATATGTCTTGCGGACGACCGCTTTGCTTCCAATGGACCAATTCTCACAAGAGACCAGACGCAGCGATTTGCCAGCGTCTGAGCGGAGTTTGACGCCACCGAATAACCGTCCCCGTCGCTCTGCGTCCCCTCGGCGCCGTTCTTCCTCACCGCCGCCGGGAAACTAGCATCCGCGGCCAATGGAGGTGTGGTCGCCGCACGGTCTTTTCAAGAAATACCTCTGCTGTTATGATGTTCAAAAACAAAGTGAATGTCTCGATTGACGGAACGCCGACCTTGGCGTTAGTTGATACTGGGGCGACTGTCTGTAATGAGCCTCGCTTTTAAAAACCGTCTAGGCCACAAAGTTAGGTTTTCTTGGAACGACGGTATTACTTTTCGTGGAGTAGGCGGCGAGTGGCGTCATCCCCTTGGTGTTTGTGCTGTGAGTGTTTTGTTGGGTGGGACGTTTGAACTGTTTGTGTCGGAATTCCTTGTTCTTTCTCGTTGTTCGCATGATGTTATTCTTGGTATCAATTTTCATGAACAGTGCGGCGCTTCCGTGGACTGTGGTTGTGGCGAAATATCATTTAACAAGTTATTTATATCAGCACATTCCAAACAAAGCTCGGGTGGTGAAGACAGGGACACAGATACACTCAGTGTTCTTGATGAAGTGAATGCACCATCGTGGTGCCTGACACCCATTCGTGTTTCTGCAACTACTGTTGATGCTGATTGTGTTGATCTTGTAGTTAGTCCTCTCCGCATAATCTGTGCTAAAAAAGATATATTTGTGCTCTGCTCTGTCTTGTGCATGACGAAAGGAGTCGTCACATTGTGGGCGCTGAACTGTTCCGCCACGCCAGTTGTCCTTCCTCGCGATATGAAAATCGCTCTTTTCGATAAAGCCGCATGTAGCTCAATAACGGCAGTAACTACAGACGTCTCTACAGCTTGCTCTCCTTGAGATAATCGCCCTTCTGAAGAGCTAATGCTTGGCATGATCAGCAAGGCTCTCGGTACATCAGAACGGCAAGCACTGGTACAGGTCCTTGCAGGCATGAGGCTGCATTCAACTTTACGCATGGAGGTGCACCTCTTCATTTACCGTCGTCCCGCGCTCGTCACAGAATAGATACCGGCTCAGCACACCCCATCCGCCAGAAGCCCTACCGAGTGTCATCGTCCGAGAGCAAAGTTATTGCAGAGCAAGTCAAGGAGATGATGAACAAAGGTGTCGTTCAAGAATCGTCTAGTCCATGGGCAGCCGCAGTAATTCTGGTCCAAAAAAAAAGATGGCTCCTGTAGATTCTGCGTGGATTACAGACATCTAAATGCAGGGACGAAGAAGGATGTCTATCCACTACCGCGAATCGATGACGTCATTGATTGCTTACACGCTGCTCCTTACTTCTCAACACTTGATTTGCGATCGGGTATTGGCAAATACCTATGGACCCTGCCGACAAGGAAAAGACCGCTTTCGTGACTCCAGATGGCCTATTCGAATTTATTGTTCTGCCTTTTGGCCTTTGCGATGCTCCTGCCACCTTTGAAAGATTCATGGACACAGTACTACGTGGTCTAAAGTGGGAGATATGCATGTGTTACCTCGATGATGTTGTAATCATTGGCCGCACGTTTGAAGAACATAACTAACGCCTCAGCCACGTTCTCGACTGCATTGAGAAAGCTGGTCTGGTTCTAAACTCAAAAAAGTGTCGGTTCGGCGAAAGTCAAACACTTGTCCTGGGACACTTAGTCGACAAGGATGGCATCAGGCCCGATCCTCGCAAGAATGAAGCGGTGAGCTCCTTCAAGCCACCGTAGTCAGCACGAGAACTCCGCTCATTCATTGGCCTATGTTCGTATTTTCGTCGTCTTGTTCTCCGTTTTCCCGAAATCGTTTACCTGTTGACAAGTATTTTGCGACAAAATGCATCCTATCCTTCTATTGGGCACCACAGTGTGAAGTATCATTCTCTCAATTGAAGTTTATACTAACTTCAGCAACCCTCTTGCGTCACTTCGATCCGTCTTGCCCGACAGAAGTTCACACTGATGCTATTGGAATCGGGATAGGAGCGGTGCTTGTACAACGTCAAAGTGGCGCAGAACATGTTGTCGCATATGCCAGCCCTTGCCTGAGCAAATCTGAACTCAATTATACGGTTACGGAACAGGAATGCCTGGCAGCCGTTTTCGCCATACAAAGGTTTTGGTGTTATCAATACGGTAGACCATTCAAGATTATCACCGACCATCATTCTTTATGCTGGCTGGTCGGTTTGCGTGATCCCTCTGGTCGCCTCGCACGTTGGGCTCTGCGCCTTCAGGAATACGACTTTGTGGTATCGTACAAGAGTGGCCGTTGTCACGCTGACGCAGACTGCCTCTCTCGGATTCCTCGTGCGACTACCGACTGCGATGCTGAGAATGTTGACGGCTGTCTCGCTGCTGTTACTTCTACATTCCCTGACACGGCAGACTTTCAGCGAGAACAACGGAAGGATGTTACCCTCGATCCGTTTGTTTGTCGCCGCCCGTACTTCTAAAGGCAGCGGTCGCTTTACTGTCCGTGATAAATTGCCCTACAAAATTAATTGAAGCGCGTTTTCTGCTTGTCCCCGAGAGTCTCCGCTCCGACGTTCTACGCGCCATGCATGACGATGTGACATCCGGCCATTTCGGCTTAGTACGAACGCTGCACCGCACGCAGGAGCGCTTTTACTGGCCCAAGATATACGAAACAACCAAGCGCTATGTCGGAAGTTGTGAAACGTGCCAACGTCACAAGCGACCGACCACCGCAGCCCCGGGTCCCCTTCGGCCATTGACACCGCCCAGTACGCCATTCGAGCCAGTAGGCATTCACCTTTTGGGTCCATACCCGTTATCTAACAAGAGCCGTTGGATAATTGTCTGCGCAGACCATCTTACACGGTATGCAGAAACTGCAGCCATACCGTCTTCCACCGCTGCTTGCGTGGCGGTCTTCCTGCTGCGTTCCGTGGTCCTTCGTCGTGGTCCACCACGTGTCATCATCAGCGACCGTGGTCGCCAGTTCACTGCTGATGCCATTGAAAAGTTACATCGTTTGTACACTTCACAGTTCCGTCATTCCACGCCGTATCATCCACACAGCAATAGCCTCGTTGAAAGGACGAACAAAACGCTGACCAACATGCCTGTCATGTACGTCTCCTCCAATCACAAGAACTCGGACGACATGCTTCCATTCATCACTTACGCATACAACACGGTCAAACACGAAACCACGAACTATAGCCCCTTTGATTTCCTGCATGCAAGGTTATCGCAAACCCTCTGGACACTTTCTTACCCTTCGCACTGCACAGTGACGATTCTGTATCGAAGACTTTGTGTCTCACCGACGAAGCCCGTCGAATAGCTCGTTTTTGTACTCTGGCCTCGTAAAGTCGTTCGGAAGAACGATACGACGACCGTCATGTACAAGTATCGTTGGAAAAAGGTGACTTGGTCCTTCTTTGGACCCCGCAACGCAAGCGTGGATTGTTCCAAAAGTTCTTGTCACAATATTGAGGCCCATTTGTAGTTGTGGACCGCCTGGGCGAACTCACTTACGTCATAGCTCGCCTCCTGTACAATGGTCGGCGATCAAGTAGAACTCAGCTGACTCATATTGCTCGCCTGAAGCCTTTCTACCCTGCTTGCCCATCCTGACTCGCCCACGGGCTTCGTCTGCTTGCGGGGAAAAGTAACGGATACGAAAGGCGCGGACAAGAAGAGAGAAGAGAAGACGAAGAGAACGAGAAGTTTGAGAGGCCGTGCTGCGCTACAATCACGCTACGATAATCGTCCACTTCCGGTAAATAAAACCATTTCTTCGCAAATCTTAGTAACAATATGTATCGCATGCTTAAACATTAAATAATAATGCTCTTGCGCTCCACTATTGATCGCGTAGTTCCGAATTTTTAACAGTCAAAGGTAAACCACGTTCTAAAGCATTGTCATCGAAACCGAAACCAAAATACAACGAAACCGCGCTTCCTAAATCGCGGAAGCCAAACTTAGTGGTCTGACTAGCCGCTCGGGGCGCTGGCGTCATGGAGTAGGTCGGCCGCAGTGCCCTACAGGAGCGTCCACTCTTTAACTGTGTGTTTCTACGTGGTTTACCTGCTTTTTCTCTGCGATTGTGAATTCTAAGCTAACTAAAGAATAAGAGCTCGTTGTTGTGAGTAAAATATTACGGCTGGTAGGTTACATCTGCCAAGTTATTTCTTGATATGTTGATGTTTCATTATAAAGTTTTCATCACAACCAGGCAAACTTGTCGACCCCGCGTGTCCTATAACCAGCGTCAACGCTAGCTTTTGTGCAACGCTGAACCGTGTTTTTCACCCGTAAGTGCCATTGGCGGCTGATGGACGCGTATGGCTGAATTTTCGTCCAGCCTGGTTCTTGTCGCCAGACCATGAGAAGTATTCGTTTGATGTACATAAAATGCAGGTGCCCGTGATTTCTGTGTGTGTCTCCTCTCGTATAAATGATCATTTTTGTATATACACTTCTCGTGCACATCACTTCAAAATTGTGTAAAGTGTTCTATCACATTATCATTGTACATAACCATTGTGTACACTGTATATAATGAAAATGATTTTGTACATGTGGCATTTAGTGTATGTGTAACTGTGCCTTTCCGGGGGTATACGTGTTTATATGTTGGTGCGTGAGGACTCGGACATTACTTACGTTGAAAACGTGCTGTGTTTCGTTTCTTACATGTTATCGTCCCGGTGGAATTGTGCCGTGATTATGACTCAGTGTTCGTATCGTCTCTTGTCGAAATAAACTTTTTCTAAACAAACATACACTAAAAGCGAATGTGTCAACCGCCGAGCACACGAAGACAACACACATGCACTGCTATCCTGTCGGTTAGCCAAAACATTTTGGGCACTGATGGACAAGGCATATTCCTCATTAAGGTTTTACTAAACAAGGACCGTGGGAAAGCAGTGGGCTGGCTGGTCAACCAGCGAAAGCCCCGAAAGAACCAGTCGATGTTGCTATCAAGAATGTATAACATCGTCATAAACCCTTTGGAGGTACAATTCTTCGTAGGGGAAGAATTCCTCAAGAAGTGCTCGTGCCCGTTCATTGAACTCGCACATGGTAGAGTGCGATTTAATGTACCCCGATTGAAGGGTTGTGGCGAACATGATCTGTACTTTATTTGTTCCCAGAGGGAGGGCTACAGAACCTGTTACAATCTTATATATGTGATACACCATGTGAATTAGTTTGTCTCAGCCTGTCTGCAACCTGTCGGTGAATCCGATTATTGTAACCTGACTGATGTACCAGAGTTACGAATAAAGTTCCTTATTCGCCCTTTGGTCGAAAGTGACAAATTGTATTGTGACGACAATTATAAAGGCGCTCGATTCATATTGGCATCGCGGCCATCGCTGTTTGAATTGTCAAAATGCCACGGTATCCACACGCGTGCACAGCCGGCGCTCAAGGGGCTAGAAAGATTTAACAGGGGCCCTATTCTTAAACGTTCGCCTTCCGCAATTGTCACGTTTAATAAATCAAGCGTCTACTTACCCGTGACGTCAGCGTGCACTACCAACACGCGCTGTCGAACGTTTCACATCGCATGAGAGAGCGCACCGTGCGAGTGCAGAGCGGCTCCGGTGTGTTGTTCTCGAGCGGGGTGGCCGCAGTACGGTTTCTGCGCACTGACTACGGCAGGTTACGGCCGCTTTAGGCAAAATAAGTTGAATAAGAAAGTGCGAAATGTTTTATTTTACCCTTGCTTCCGCAAACCGCTCACTTGGGTTTCTTAAACGTAACTTGAAACACACCCCATCGCACTTACGTAAACAGGCTTATATCACTTTATTCCGTCCTAAAATAGAATATGCCTCAGCCATTTGGGATCCCGATCAAGACTACACTATTAAAAACATCGAAGCCCTGCAGAACCGTGCTGTGCGTTTTATTTTTTCGGGTTACTCACGTCACACCAGCGTCACTTCATTGAAGAATCGTGCTGAACTGCTTGTGTTATCATGTCGCCGTAAAATCACTCGCTTATCACTTCTTCATAAGCTCTACCATCATGCATCACTTCGCGAGGACTTCTTTAGGCCGCCCCCTGCCATCTTTCCCCGCCGTGATCACCGTTTTAAAATCGAACGCTTCACGTGTCGCACACTAACTTATGCCAGATCATTCATACCGCGCACCATAACCGAGTGGAGTAGCTTGCCATCACACATCGCAACCGTCACCGACATCAATGAATTCCAGAAGCTTCTAATCCCTAATGAAAGCGCGTAAACCTTTCTTGTGTCATGTCCCCCCCCCATTTGTTTCCACTACGAATGATGTTAAAAGATGTTCTTGTCCTCTATGTAACGTGCATGTTTTTATCGTTATTGTCCCCATTTTTTTTGCGGTGTTTTGCCTTCTTCTTTTAAGTTTACGTGTTGTATTGTTTACTGATTTGTTATACATTAATGGTCTGAGTGCTTTCTATGACCCAGATTACCCTGTATTTTTCGTGTGTTTGTGATTCATATTCTCTTTTTGTACATTTCTGATTATTATTACCACCACAATAATCTTAATGGTCTGGTATTATTATCTTTTGTGATTATTGTTTATCAGTTCCCAATTTTTGTTTTCAACTCATTACTCACTTATTACATCTGTATGCGTTACTGCACCCCCCCCCCCCCCCCCCCTATGTAATACCCTCCTGCTAGAGGGCCTTTAGGGGTATTCTGAATAAATAAATAAATATCGCCGCGAAAGAGCGCGTGTAAGACACAGCCAAAAAGGCTACTATAGACTACCACCTATCTTGTCTCTACAACACTTCACCACCAACCGAACGCCAAAAGGCTCCAAAAGTCGTGTTCGTTCATTCAATATATGTCAAGGGCACCCATCGACACCATCACGTTAAAATGACGCAGGCCGGAACTATTAGATGGCGCTGTTTGTTTTCCGGGTTTGCTAAAACCGCCAATTAGCGCGTGCCGTTGGCGGAGGAATGGCCAAGGCGATAGTTTCAAGGAAGGCGAACGTTTCAGAATACCGGCCCAGATGCGGAATGCCTTTGACTGCAAAAGCGACAAAGAGAGGCGAACGCACCATCACGCTGCGCTCACTCCCCTCTGCCCGAGTCAGAGCAGCGATATGACTAACTGTGCTGGCTTGCGGGCTCCACGCACACACATAACCATTCCTGCTCGACAGCTGAGTGCAAACGATACCTTGGGGTATACACTAGTCTGAGCGGAAATGAGAGTAAATTTTAATTTATCTCTTCCTTTTGTTGTGTGCTGACCAACCCCAAAAACTTTTCATTCGGTCTCGTGTCCTGCACCATCGTGGCACGACGCCTGCAATCACGTTGGTGGTGCTCCTCACAACGCCAGCTTTCCGGTACGCCTTCAGCGCAGGCTGATACCAATGACCTTCTGGTCATACCTTGCTATCGCTTTCGAGGCTTCGCATGTGGGTAAACCTGCGAATCATTTGTAGGAGCCCAGTTCTATAGGCATTTATATATTTGCAAATAATACTTATTACTTCCAACAGTTCTCACTCGATATAGAGTTACGGGTGGCTTCCTGCACAAGCAAACTCTTCCCATTTCATTCGTGTCGCCTCAGTGATAATGCGAGTGCGATCATCCCTGTGGTTCTAAATTACCATAGTGTGCTCGAACTCATATGTACAAAAACATGCATGGCAGCACAAAGACAAAAAAATATCATTTTTATCTTGCGGACATCGAATACATGTTCCTAAGGCCGGTTGTTGAGGCGCCCGTTCGTGTGACTTATAAAGCAGACAGCGGACGCTAAATACATAATATATACAACATCTGCTTCCATGCATAATCTTGCATGGCTCGATGCTTGATCCCATTTCGAGCCTTTTCGGTGCTCAGTCTTTCATGGGTACTTTTGTTTGACATCAAGGCCATTCGATTATAAAACGAAGAACAGCTTGTGCGGGGCGGAACAGAGCCACATAAAGGCTGCCGCGCTACTCAATTTTTTTTTCTAGCCAATGGGCCGCTTGATGCTTGAACGAGATGAATGCGACTTTGTCACACTTGTCCGCCTTCCTTTCAGCAACATCACTTCCTGCGCGGTCTGACCCATTATTTTATCTACTGGCTGCCTCTAGGTAGTCGGAGGCCTTAAGGTGAGATGCCTGTTCTTTAAGGCTGATGCGCACGGCATGGTGGCCTGACTTGTCTAGGGCATTCGTAAAGCACGTGCGAAAAATGACCCTCTTAATAATGTTTTATGATGCGACAGGGACGGCAGCAAAGATTTCTGCACACCGAGTCGTGCTACCAACAGACGCAGATAGCCTTAAGAAGAACGATAAGTGTTCTTATTTTCCCAAAATAATCATGAGCATATTTCTACTGCACACAGGTTGAAGTGATTACGAACAACAAAAGTGATGTGCTGTGGAAGAAGAAGCTGAAACAATTCGGAAATGATTGGATGCTGGGGCGCATGGAGATCGTACAGGCGAATGCATTCAAGGTGAGAACTCACAACACCAACACAAACGTAGCGAAGTAGTGTGGACTTGATCTTTCGTTTTGAGGTATTATTAGTACTTTAATAATTTTATGTCTGTCTTGACAGAGCGAAAATTCCTGCATCATTTTGTGCGCTTTCGCCGTATGGTATCCAAACTCTTATCGTACCTCGAATCCAAAAATGCTCATTTAATTTTTTAGTGCTAATGCTACTACCCCCTTGTGTGGTTGTTATGATAACATGAAAGTACTGTCTAATGAGCAGCTCGTTTACAGAAAACTTGGTGCAGTTTTCTACATGCATCAGCCTTGATCATCTGCGGGTAAAAAATAATATGAAACTATAAAACGTTGCAGTGGCTGAATATTGCAGATGTCTGTTACTGTGCTTATCTCACGCCCCGTTATATAAACGAAAATTGTTGAGTCGCGTAGTTTCCTTGATGTAATGTATAACAACAGTAACGCTGAAACGAAGCCGCCAGAGTGATTGGGTTTGGTTGAGGGACGACGCTTTGAGTTGCCCAAAGAGCGATGGTACTCGTACGTTTGTTATACACGTATTCAATCATCTGCTTTATTTCATCTTCGTGTCGACCCTGATCCCAGGTTGGGGTACGAGCCATGTTCTCAGAAGGGAAAGCGAAATCAGTCAGCATCGATGACGTGGTACTGAGACCGCAGCCCTGCGCCCACCCTGCCGAGTGCGACTTCGCAGATGACCTCTGCGGATACGTCAGCCACTATACAGGGGAATTTCGCTGGCTTGTCGGGTCTGGTCGGCTGGAAAGACCCAACAGTCACGTGGGAAAACCTTTAACAGGAGGTACTGTAACCTTTGTTAGAAATAAGGGTCATTTCCTTTGTTGAGGCAATGAACACTACACGTCTGTTCACGGGCGGCCGCAACCGTGACCGCGCAACCATTTAACGTGATCATAATAATACGTGCTCTAAATAAAATACGAAAGAAATATGCACCAACCTAATATGTAAATATTACATTCATTTGGGAACTTTGAATATTAGAGAAAATACAGTAGAAGCGGCTACAACAAGTGGAAAGTCACGGCGGTTTCTATCTGGATCAAGTAGGTTGATGTGATGCAAATTTTGCGTGGGCTTTGTCACGCCTTCTCGAAATATCTTATTAACAGCGCAATTTGTTGATAATTTCAGTCGCGCGCTCCTCGGCGGCCGATTTATCTGAAAAGGCGGCTGCCCAAGAAGACACGAACGGAGACGAGAGGAGAAGGACGAGCGGCTGATATCTTGTCGTCTCGTCCCCGTCCGTGTCTTCTTGCGCTGCCGCCTTTTCAAATGTGTACCACCACGGCCGATTAACCACGTTAGTCCTATTTATTGTTTTTCTTATCTTATAATGTAAGATCAGAGAGACGAGTGTAAGGGTCATATAACGCTGTTGAAGTTCTATTCGTATACGCAGGGCCCACTGTGTGCTCTTGTAAAGGTCCTCAGGTAACCACAGTCACCAGTCAGATAAAGACTTCGTCTCCTTTGCACTGCTGAATACACCGCTACAGTGCTGAAATTTCGGCAGATTGTATTTGCTTATCTTGTTAACTTTATTTGTAACGAACCGTTCCGCTTAGAGCGCACATGTCAGCGAGTTCAACAGGCGCTATAGGTGCAGCATGTCAGGAGTTTACGTACAGGATAGACGGTAACTACCTTGAGGTGTTTATCTTAAACAACGACATGCAATAAGCGAAGATCTGATCTACTGCCGCAGTTTGTACTTTTCTTGTGGCCCCAGACAACGTATTTGCGCTTCTTCCGTCACAAAACTCCTAAACTACTTAATTGAGAACACAAGGGTACCAATCACAAACCAGTAAAAAACGAAGCGTTGGTGTTTTCGTTACCCAGATGGCTCTGATTCCTTCGCCTACCTGGACTTGACAACCGCAACCTCGGAGAAAGGCACCGCTGGCAAGGCGAACTCCTCGAAGACCGCGATTTTGCTGAGCCCAATTTTTAACACCGATGACAATGAGACCGCTATATCAATCGACTACTTCAGACACGGATCAGGTAACTGAATTTTTTTTTTGCTTCTTGATTTCTCTTCAGGCGGTAAGTATTGTTGTCTGCAAAGCTGCACTGCATACAGTGCCTTATTTTCTTTTAAGCGTGTGCGTGAACGTTTACAGATTTTCCAGGTACTCGATATATCCACGCACCGCGATTTCAGCGCATACAATAGTTACAAATTAGTAAAAGAAGCAATTACCTACTTACCGTGGATTTTTCAGGGTATTTCCGTCCACCTATGGGCTTGTACTAACATCCCGTAAATTATAGAAATACCTAACAGCAACAAGTGATTCTGTGCTTTTTACCCTCTCTGCCGCTTATTGTCCTTTACGAGAAAATGGTGGCTGAATACGACGCAGTTAACATTGCATCACACGTAAGAAAATACTATTGGTGGTTATATTGAAAGGCATGTCTCGCACCCTTGTTCGAGTCAAGTTTTCGGTTGTAAAGCTGTCCTGTAGAAAACACGCAAAAGCAAACCTTGTCTTCAACATGGTTGTGGTGTTCCTGCAGCGAGTGCATGGTAAACAATACCAAGAATTATCGAAGGCGAAGGAAAAAAAAACAATGCAAATTCATTAGTTGCTATTGAGGAATCGTCGTACCGGTAACTAAGTGCACTAAATGAATACACTGGGTATGTGCCACTCTTCAACGAAGCTCTCGACCAGTTATGTGACCGAGAATGTGCCACTGGTTGTGCCCCAAGCGGGGGCAGAACTCTGAGCGTTCCCAGGCATCGGCGCTCCACGTTTCTCCTCTAGGAGGTAACGCGTGGGCTTCTCGGCACTCCTAGTGGATGGCGCTGTGTGTCCAGGAAGAAACGCGAGAACAGAGCCCGGTAGCCGCATGACAGGTTTCTAAGCGTTTGCACCATGGAGGAAGCAAACTGAGGAGGGGCCCTACCCCCTCCGCGCGCTAGGAGAAAAGCGTGGAGGAAATGACGCAGTAGGTTCTCGTTTGTTTTGCTGTTTTTTTTTGTTTTTTTGCAGTAGCGGCCCCGCCTTTCGGGCCACAATGGCGGGTTTGTTATTGTTCTGTGCGCTCACACGCGTTGCTCCGTAGGTTTCGTACCGTGGCAAAGGCGCCGTGCGGGCAGGTTTGCGTTGGTCTCCGTGTTTTGTTGCGCTGCGTTATCTGGACCGTGCTCTACCGGATGTTGCTGTGACCAACCAGGTGGGACAGGAGGAACTAAAGTTCATGAAATGAACGCGCATGCAACGCTGTACGCAATGTACCGCGCCACGGCAATGGCAACGGACGAAGGAATATCCGCGGGAAATTTCGCCCTGTTTGGCGGAATCATGCTAACGTGCTAACGATTGTTTAATATTGCTGCGGAGCGCACGGGTCCGATCAGCACGGTTGCGCGCAGCGCGGCGTGGTTTCGCGAGAAATGTAAGCAAGAGAAGAGAGCTGGCCCGACGGGCGGAGCAACGCCATGAGCAACGCCAACTTCCGGCTTCACTTTCGCTTCACAAAGAGTGAAGTCAGGGCCTCTCCTCAGTTTCCTTCCTCTGTGGTTTGCACGTACCGGTGCGTTATCCATCTCGCTGATACGCGCATGACTTCGCGGCGGAGGTGCTAGATGACACCGAGTGTTCTTTTTCTTATAAGAGAACACTTGGTGCCATCTAGTGCCACCGTCGCGAAGCCGTGCGCGTATCACTGATGGAAGCGCGAAAGAACAGCAGTAGACGCCTCATAAAGAACTCGTTTGAATCGTGACAATATGTTGTGTCGCTCTATTTATTCAATGCCCAACGTATTACCGTCGACAGTCATCGTGAGATGGGTTCAACTGAATTTTTATATTTTTTCTTTACCTTCGCAACTTACCGTTACCGAATGAATGAAAAAGGCTTGGTAAAGATGCGCTTCGACGCATCGTATATAGATTTATTTTTGCGGGATAATTGCCGCTTAAAAGCAGGGGACGTGCTGTGATATCCACCATAGGAATGTGACAGTACATAAAATTAGAGGCCCCTCGAGGAAGCTCAAAATACGCTTAACGGATCACTGGATGCAAGTACGTGAGCACTTCTAGCATTTCTCCCAAACGTGAATCCGGTCATGGTGGCCGTTGTTGAAGCCGCGGGCCTGGCGCTTTGTATTGGAACAGAAAGGCCAGTTAGCCTACGTGGCAGGTTAAGTGTTGAAACTTGGACACGTTAGTAACTCTTTGTTTCGAGCTTCTCCAGAGCGAACACATGCTAAGAAAGTAAGGGACAGGCAGATAGTAAAAGAGCGCTGACTTGCAGCTCATATAGGTCACGTAAAAAGCAACTTTATATTCTTTAGACTAAACTGGGGTTCTTAGGTATAACAAGGAGAGTAATGACGCGACAAGACAGAACTTAGGAGTGCAAATTGGGATAGTTGGATTGTCGCCTTCTGCAATTTATCCGTCCCATGTGTTTGCGCTGACTCTTGTTTGTAACCAAGAACGAAGTTTCTGAATGAAACATGTCTTTTTAACGCACGCAGATATTGCGACGGCGAATCTCACCATTTTGTGCTACGAGAATGACACATCAGCCAAGAGTGAAGTGCAGCACTCTCTCCAGTTAGCAGAAGTGGAGGAGTGGACGAATTTGGACGTGAAGCTTATGCAGGGCACAAGCTGCCAGGTCGTCGTGCATGTGACCCGTGGAGGTGGTACCAATGGAACGATCGCCATACGAAAAATCGAAGTCACGAGGTTTTTGCCAGGTATTGTATTGGATATCTTTGTCTGCGTTAACAGTTCTCTCACGACTATCTGTTTCCACTTTAGCCTTTCGTAGACGTTACAGCTCTGTGCAATTTAAATAGTGCATAGCTTAACCGCGTTCTACGCTATATCTCCTGTGCACGATCGAAGTGCGTTTTCTTTCAGAGTGCTACTTTTCTTTCTCGTCACGCAATGCCATAGTTTTAGCGTAGTGATCAATAGTCTTTGTCCTACTGCGTATAAACCCGTCTGAGACAATCACCACACTGATGTCGGGCTTCCCCGCATAAGACATTACTGGGAACTGCTCCAAAGCTCAGGTTGGTAAAGTGAGATGTTTAGGAGGCCATATAATGATTGTGTGTGCGCTATGTTCAACATCACAGCGTGTGTGACTAAAGCTTGTATGAAGGCTCAAAACACACCCCGCAACATCCCGTGGCATAATATGAAGTCGCGAAAACTGTAAAGATAGGCTGCGCCGAGCGCGTAGTTTATTTTTGAAGGCGGATCTACCTAGGAAACGCAAGTAATGAAAGTAATGTTCAAGACATCATGCTTTCTGATGCCTTGCTGCTTCATACATGACATATGCACATGTACGCAGCAAATGCAAATCATTTGGAGACGGCGCCCCACAAAACAGACGCCAGATAGCAGACCCTAGATTTGCCTGGGACGTTAAAGCGGCAGTCTCCCTTCTGGCGCTGTGGTAGTTGGTGCCCTGTGAATTTGTTCGAAACTACTGTTTTGGATTGTTTTAAGGTCACTCTAAAACGCCCTCGAAACAAATTTCAGATTAAGTTACTGTAGCTTGTGTTTCCTTTCATACCCAAGAAAGTTAGTTATTAGCGCTGTTAGATCCGCCGTTGCTAAAGGGCTAAGTCAGATACCATGATTACTACTTCTACAATGTTCTAACCGCCGTATTGCTGCTGGTTCCTATTTGTCACCTCCTTTCAATCCAATTTAAAAAAAAACAATGTTCTAGTGAACAGATTGTTGACCTTGTTAGCGCTTAGTTTATTTATAGGGCAACTTGAATAGACCAGTGAAACACTTACTCACAATGTTTTAATTTCTGTGATATCAACGGAGAGAACGGACCTGTTGTAGTGGCCTGCATGTCATAATTCTTATGATCTCTTCATCCCAGTTTCTCAGCGGCGGCTACAACCACCACACGCGTACCAAATGTGAAATGTTTGCTTACTCCTTCCGTGCCTTATATTCTAGCTAAACCTTAAGTGCTGCATCAAAAATAAATAATAAGATAATCTTCAGGCTCAATTTAGTTTCAACTTTTGCTTAGCTACTACCTGTGGCAGATGGAACGACCGCTTGGAATGTTTGGCGTTAATTCGATCCAGCTTTCGTTACTACAAAGGGAGTGCGACTTCGCGAAGTTCTGATAAAAAATGCAGAAACGTGAGAAAAGTGGGCGAAATTGCACGTGACGTTAAGCGCGATGCTAAACACGCGTTAAACTCACGTTCCGATAAACACGCGTCTGGTTTTGTATTAGGCAGAAGCGCTGGTACCTCACTACTAATATGAAAGGGCACTTCTATTCACTGCCCAGCAGTGGCGTAGGCAATAATTATTTCGAGAGAGAATGGGGAGAGCATTCCCCGTGAGCCCTGCCCCCCCCCCCCCCCCCCCCCTTCATCCCCAGCTAAGCCATTGCAGCGGTAACCACTGATGTTGGACTAGTCAATTTAAAGATGCTTCACCTAAAAATGTATTTTTTTTTTTAGACAGAGGGTATCCGATAGAAAACAATACTAGCGAACTAATGTGCAAATTTTTAGTGCATAAAAATTCATGGAACAATTTTGTCGCAAGGATAATTTCTATCTGCTGCGTGAATTTTCATGTTACATGTTCTTTCTTTTTCAAGAAAAATGTAAATGAACGAGCTAAAATAAAATGTGCCCACGCGTCAAGGTTTCACTGCGATTGTGACGTTTCCATTGTACCTCAGACAAGTGCATCAGCGTCCTGCCACAGGCCAGCTCTTACTTGCACGGAATTACAGAATTCAGCGTGTAATCGGCAGAATCAATAAAGAAGGAAAGAAATGCAATAGTCCACTTTGTTTAGTTAAAAAAATAAACAGCTAAAGTTTCATCACTGACATGACGCAAAAAAAAAATTTTATGGGAAGTCTACAAATGTCACTTTCATTTGTGACCATTTATGAACGATCTTACGCAAAGGTCTCCTTTTGTCCTCCGTTTTGCACTGATTCAAAACAAGTCCTACGAGAATCTGCACGTTCCGACAAGCAATTGCATTGAAAGAATGTTTCTCTAAAAAGGGAGTATATAATTCTACATAACTTATTGGGAAAGGTGCTACAGTAGCCGCAGAGAGCGAGCTCCCCCCCCTCAGAAAAAGACAGATATGGCAGATCCATTTTTTCAGGAAAGGACACTGCATTTTAAGTTCTAATTAGCTCAACTTTTTTTCTTTCTCCCGTTCTAAAAATCGGCATAAAACGTAAAAAAGTAAAAAGGTTAATAGTAAAATGTGCCCAAAATGTGCCACTTTTAGACGCTCGGAGGACACTAAGGACAGCAAGTCTCAAAATTTAGCCAGATGAACATGTCTCAATATGGCCAGTTAGTGCTTAATGGTGCTGAGAGAAAACTTTGTCCACTTCGGATAAACTCCTATGTTTCAGTTGTTATTGGTTTAATTTTTTTTTTTTTCAGAGAACAAAACACGAGAAGCTTTGGACACAGCAAGTAAGTCCGGATAATTCGTTCCCTGCTGGTGTATTTTTCTTTTTGTGTGTATGTCCGAAGCGCTTATTGTGCTACAGTGATTCGTTTTAATACAGATGGAAATTTGTAGGCGACATCAAGTTGTCTTTCAGCAACTTACACGGCTTTTACATTGCAATACTAACATACTCGTATGAACAACATGCCAGCTCCGACCCGCATGCTAAGGTTACTTGCGTGGGTGAGGCGGGGCCAGAGCAAAGCGCGATGCAGATGGTTGCCGATGGTGGCAGAGGGTGATGCTTCTCAAAATTTATAGTCGCAGCGTTTCTTTGCGAAGCAATGGAGCGGCGCGAAAGTATGCAGGGTACATGGAAGCACGCGTGGATGTTTTCTTTCTGGAGGTTGACGTGCTTGCGAAGGCATTTGTTACGCTTTCTCGTCTCTGCGTGTTATTCGACGTCTCGTTGAAATTGCAGCTCGATGTACATTTGAAGAAGGAAGCATGTGTGGCTGGGATCCAAGTGGAGGCACGCTTACGTGGACGCTCAATGATCCCGCCAAGAAAGTTCCAGCCTTTCCGCGCTCTGACCACACCCTGGGGGCTTACAGAGGTGACTTTTTTTCGTCATATATTTATTACACGTCCTCTAAACATGTTGGCGCATCTATAAATCTATAGACTCACACTTAGTGCCAGCTGCTGTGGCTAGCTGCTAAGGTAGAAAAAAAAACGCACACTGTTCAAGACAGGTCAAGCAAAAAATGCTTTTTTGACGCTCTGACCAACAGTTTTGAAAACTGTACTACTTGCAAGCATTCTTATAATACACAGGTGGGTGTACGAACCGGCAACTCATCACTGAAGTATACCACTGCATTGACATCATGGAGCGAAGGCAATTGACCATTAATTCTGCAAGGATTACACGTGTAACATGCGTCTATAAACGCAAGTATAAGGTTGCAACTAGGAAAGTCACTATGTAATTTGGCTTCCTGGACTGACACGCAATAGTGAAGAGAAACATTTTGGCGATCTTCATTTGAACATCAGCAATCTGCTGGTGGCCCACTGCTTTAAAAAAATACAACTTTATTTTTGTATTTAATCTGCACAGCGCTATAAATATTTTTTAACAGTTGTACATTCGTTTTCTGTTTGGCACTATTTTAAGGCCTCACGAACTTTATGTCCATCTCACAACTATTATTCATGCAATCAAGTGGGAAGTTCAAGGCAATTAAGTTCTACAGTAGAATGTAAACCTGGTCATAAGAGCCTATTGTCACGTGGTAGTGACGTTAAAGAACACAGTAGCAATACTGTGAAAGACAAAACTAGCTTTTATTGGGTGAACCCGTGCCCACAAAAAACAGGCTGCACTTAAAGCACGACGATAGCGGCGAACAAAGTCAGCGATCGTCAAAATCTCATCAGCGGGTCAAGCGCGTCGGCTTTTTTACATCAGTGGTCGAATGTTCCAGAGTAATCGCTGGGATCCGCGTGTCTTCCACAAAGTTCTACACCATTCGCGTCGCGCATACATGCAATCAGATTACACAAGGTTCGGTCACAGACAGCGGATGGAACCATCGATAACATTCCAGAAACTTCCGATACATGCAGGCGCAGTCCTGCGCTGCGCGATAACATTTGTTAGGCAGTGAAACCTGCTCGCCCTATAAAGATAAACAAGCACACGTGTCACTATGATCCAGTTCATGAACTGATTTTAATACTGGAACGAAAGGGTATGTATATTTAGCACTAAGCTAATCCTGCATACCTAATGCGTATGCATAGGCGTACGTGCGAAAATCGGACGTGTATATTTGCGCAAAAGCAGTTGGCCACTGAGGGCACCTCCGAAGTATTTTTCGAAGAAATAGGTATACTTTTGCATTGTCAAATTCTCATACTTGTGGTAAAACACATGCCTAGAGCTATGGTCGGTGGCAATGAAAATGCGGTGATTTGTTTAAAAAAATCACCCTAATTACCAAAGAAAGGCTAATTTTTAAATCTGTGGCACCCCGCTTGCCAGGACATTTTATTTACGTGTCCAATGACAGAGACAAGTGGCATGGCACTGGATCCCTGAGAAGCCCGGATTTGAACGTCGATGCCACCAATGGAGCCTGCTTGAGCTTTTGGCATTTCACTGACCACGAACGACGTGCCAAGTGAGTAAAAAATGCAAAAGATAAAAATAAATTTTATTCATATCGGGTGGTGGCGCACATATTGTGCTCGCAATACATAAAAAATATGTATATGTCGTCCACATCTACTTTTTCTGCTCATGTTGTTTTAGGTTAGTAGTTCTGAATTGGCCTAATTGATTATTAACGGCTTTGCCATTGTATGTTTTTGTTCCTTCACATTTGATTATTTATTTTTTACTGTTGTGATAGCTGATGAATTATTGTCATAGGAGCTCCCTAAGGCTGCTGCAATTCAATTTGAATTTCTTAGTTCGCTAAGGAATGACAGTTTATAAGGCTGTGTGTCAATTTTTGATCGTAGTGTCTGCTTTTTGACAAAGATAGTGTATAAGATCTGCGTTGGTGCTCAAATTTATGTCCAATTTGAAAAGCCCGCTAAATGCATAGTGACTTCTTAGACACCCTTACGGTTCTTCTTGCTGCCAAACAGCCATGGTGCCGCTTTTTATAAATAAGAGATGGTCAGTTAAATATGCCTAAAGTGCAGGAAGAACTTCTGACACTCCAGCGTCCACTAATTTTTTTAAATTCTAAAAATCTACAAGTATTCTGAGGATCAGTGATTCTAAGAGTATATCACTTTTTTAGAAATCATACCGAAGTTTCAGCAAAAGGTCAAAGTACCAGAATATCTTCTAACATGCCGATACCTTTCTGCGATGTTATTGTGCGAA
Organism: Dermacentor andersoni; assembly: GCF_023375885.2. Taxonomy (NCBI): domain Eukaryota; kingdom Metazoa; phylum Arthropoda; class Arachnida; order Ixodida; family Ixodidae; genus Dermacentor; species Dermacentor andersoni. Next base: position 145,567,552 of record NC_092817.1, on the reverse strand, counting down.
CGTGTTCTTGTCATCTATCAGAAATGAGATGGGGGCGGCTTCGACAAGGTGGTCCCCAACTTGGACCTCAATGTCGCTCACGACGTCATCCTCACCCACCTGTCTCAGGCAAATTAGGACACAACACATTTAGGTACATCAGACAATTCTTTACTGATCGGTAAACCTATATACACATTCAAAACAATGAGCAGCGTCGGTATCCTCTGGGTACGCGAGGAACCCCTCAGGGAGCGGTTCCATCGCTCCTCCACTTCAACTTGGCCATGGCTCAATTCCCCCCACAGCTTAGTGCTGTTCCAGGCATCAGGCATGCCCTCTATGCCGACGACATCACACTGTGGGCAACTCATGGGTTGTTGGGACAAATCTAGGTCAGCCTGCGACAAGCGGCCACTATCGTGGGCGAATACACTCGCCACTATGGCCTGGAACGTTCCCCGATAAAATCAGAATTCGTTCACCTTCGGCGCAACCCGAATGTACAACCAAAATTGTCCTCTCCCTTGCCGGCGGTGCAATTACAGAACACGAGGAAATAAGACTGTTGGGACTCATCAGACACCGCACTCGCACGATTGACACAACACTGCAAACGCTCCGCGAGGTAGGAGGCCAGGTGGGCCGTATGGTGCGCCGAGTATCTAACAAGAGGGGAGGTTTACGATACACGGATGCCCTGAGGCTGGCAAATGCATTCGTAACAAGCCGGTACTCTATTCGGCATCCTACCTCCATTTACGGAAATGCGATGAGAACGCCCCAGAGGTGATCCCACGGAGGTTTTACGAAAGATTCTGGAGTGGCAACTCCCGCAGATTCTTAGCAGCAGAGGTGAAGCCAGCGCTTTCCCTGACTTCATCGTTAAAAGCGTGCTGAACTAGGCGGAGAATAGTGGCAGTGCAGCTGCTCTTGCTCTGTGATAATAAATTCTGGAGTGATAGAAAAATAAGGGCTTCTTGTTTCGGGCTGGAATGTTGCCATTGGCTTAGTGGTCATATCGCAATCCCCCATAACAAGTTGTCAAGAGGTTCAATGTTGATGCTAAAACGAGTGACACAGACAGACACATCAAGAATAATCTGCATGGCAAAATTGGCCTTTGCAAAACCGCTGAAAACGAAAAGAAAACGTTTCTTCCACTCCACCACATCCTAACGTTAATCTATTCCTTCAGTAAGATGACGGCGGCCGGCTTCAATTTAAGGGCAGCATCTCCACTCCAGAATTATTTTTTAAAACTCCTTAGGTGATCTTTCGCAACATCTACAAACGCGCCGCCACTGCAAAGTACAACCAGCGGCTCATCGACCTCGGGATGACGAATACCTTTGGGGACCTTCGAGACGTGCATCTTAACAGTCAATACCTACGATTCAGCAAATTGCCAGCAGGCAGTAGCCTCTTAGACTACCTGCACATTGCATATAATGCTCTGACGGAGGATTGGCGCCACGCGCTTCAGGTCCAACCACTGCCCCAAAAACATGCATAAGGAGACCTACGACGGCCGCCGCGCAGCGCGAGCGGTTGCACTCGGCGGACGCTATGGCTCCCGCTTTAGCATCCTCTTTACGGACGCTGCTGGCCCTACCATGGGGGTTGGTATGAGGCCGCAGTGATCCACCGAAACGTACATGTTCAACAACTCACCTTCCGTGCCCTGAACATAACACTTGCGGAGGAAGTTGCCATAGCACTTGCCGCTGCAGATCCAGACTCTCGAGTCCTTATTACCGACTCCCGGGAAGCCTGCCGAAATTTAAAGCAAGGACGCATCTCGCTACGCGCTTTAAACATTCTTCATGGATTCAAGTACCAGGATCGCCCGGACACCGGCGTCGCCATCTGTGCCCCAGAACATGTGGGACATGAGGAAAATGAGGTAGCCGATGCCTCCGCCCGCGTGCTCAACCACCGGGCATCCCCTCGACAACCGCCCCCTGAGGTCTCAGCACGAACCCCTGCAATTACATTTAAAGAAATCACTCAGCTCTACCAAAATCAGCATAGTGGTTATCACCCCCCGCGAAGGGGCTATCTAAATGCGAGGAGCGCTGGCTTCTCCGCTTGTACACCAACACAGTACTGTGCCTGGCAGTACTCAAACATTTTAATCCTGCATTTAATGAGGGGGGGGGGGGGGTGCCCACACTGTGGGTTTTCGTTCTCGGACGTTTACCGCAGGGTGTCGGCCTGCCCTTCCAATTTTGCTTACCCATCCCCTTCCCTCACCCACCCAAGAGAGCTGGGAGGCTGCCCTGCTCGGCTGCTCTACTATAGAGAGCCGAAGAGCTCTCGTGACTAGAGCCCGGGCCGCCGCAGGAGCCACTGGGGTCCCGGACTAGGGACCCCCCCCAGACTTTGTTAGGGGTTGGCCCTTAAGGCCTTTCCCAACTCTCTATTGTATATATGGCCATTAAGTTTTCCGCCACCACCACCGGATACCATTAAACTAAAGCTGAGTGGAAGTTTCTGCTGAAGAAAAAATTTACTTCTTGACAGAGCAATGACAGCAGGTGCAAAGTCCAATAGGATTTATACTAACTCTATTTTTGACAATACCTGAAACGAGAGTGCGCTATTTGCCCAACGGCCACGTAAGCCATGACTTAATAGCGTGCATGTTTATGTTTTAATGTCGATCAGCTCACCAGACCGCACCACTCGCACTTTTCATTTTGAACGCTATTAGCATTCTTTACCTGCTCCAATTGTTTGATTTAGGTGCACGTTAAAGAACCCCAGGTGGTCGAAATCTCCGGCGTCCTCCACTACGGCGTGCCTCATAATCAGAAAGGGGTTTTGGCACGTAAAACTCCATAAAACCAATTGTTTAGAATCTATCTATCTATCTATCTATCTATCTATCTATCTATCTATCTATCTATCTATCTATCTATCTATCTATCTATCTATCTATCTATCTATCTATCTATCTATCTATCTATCTGTCTGTCTGTCTGTCTGTCTGTCTGTCTGTCTGTCTGTCTGTCTGTCTGTCTGTCTGTCTGTCTGTCTGTCTGTCTGTCTGTCTGTCTGTCTGTCTGTCTGTCTGTCTGTCTGTCTGTCTGTCTGTCTGTCTGTCTGTCTGTCTGTCTGTCTGTCTGTCTGTCTGTCTGTCTGTCTGTCTGTCCACTAGGCATGTGCCCGTGTTCGTAATGCCTTCGGAGTCGTTGCATCATCGTCATTCCAGCTTTTTCACCGATTCTCGTCATGCCGGCGTTATCATGTCGTCGTCGTGATACAAGCGTCGTGATGCAGTTGTCGTGACGCTGTTGCCATGCCATACAATCGTCGTCATGCAATTGTCCTCATACGATTGCCATGTAACCGCTGTAATAAGTCGTCGTCATGCATTCGTTATCATATTGTTGACTTGATGCCGTGGCGGTCATTCTATCATCGCCATTGAAATTCGTCATGCAACTGTCGTCATACCATCGTTGTCACGCATTCGTCGCTACGAAGTCGTCGCCATACCATTGTCATACCATCCCGTCACGTGGTTGTTTCACCTTCCTGATTACTTCAGTAACTTCGGATACACCAGAATTCACAGATCGTTAGTGGTGTTCATTGATCGAGACCTCAGCTGGAGTCCCCATGTGGCCTACCTGAAGAAACTTCTATCGACCATTTCACACCTTTTTAAATTTCTTGGAGGGAAAATGTGGGCAAGATCAGTACACGCAATGTTACAACTCTACAGGGCGCTGTTTGTCGGGTATCTGAGATACAGCTTACCTTTACTGAGCAATTTGTGCTGAAGTAACATACACACAACAGAGAATTCTCGAGCGCAATCCACAACGTGGGCAGACGCAAGGCCAGAGTAGCAGTGATCCTCAAACAAATCAAGCAGCAAGACATTAGAGCAACCTTCGTCGACGCCGTGGAGTACAGTGATGGGAAAGTCTTTGCCGTCGTTGGGGTCAACTCCAGTGGCAAGATTTCCAATAGCGCCTAGATTCGCACTTCAGACCCCGGAGTCGCTGAGGAAGCCACCATCGCCCTCGCACTGCTAGAAGGTCGTGGGTGCGAGATTTATAGCGATTACAAAACGGCAGTTAGGGATTTGCAGAAGGGTTGCATCGCCAAGCAAGCTGCTCGTATTCGTAGCAGCTCGAGTCCATATGCTCTCACGCATCATTCGATTCACTGGTTTCGTGCTCACGTAGGGTCGATCGAGAGTACTCCGCATAACCTCAATAAGTTTGCTCACGAGACTGCACCTCACTTCACCGACCGCGCTTCCTTTGTAACGAGCGGCGACTCCCCTCCTCTCTACGGCCACAGGGACGCTCCCACTACTCACAACGAGGTTATGAAGTTCTTCTACAAGTCTAGAAGGGTCTTTCCACCCCCTCACCACAAGTTGAATAGGGTCCAAGCCGTTTAGCTTAGACTTCTACAGACCAGCACATATCCGTGTCTGTCCGTTCTACACGAGGCCTACCCCGACGTATATCGCGACGATGCTTGCCCGTCCTGCGGGTAGACCTCTACTCTAGCACACATGCTTTGGGAGTGCGGGTCGACATACCCCAAGTTCATCAAGGAGGAGTGGGACTCGCTCCTGCATAGCCCCCGTGCTAGACAAGCAAATCCTGGCTTTCCGTCGGGTCCGCGACTGGGAAAGTGGGCTAGACCTGCCGGTCCCGACGTGGGACTAGCCGCATGCGCGACGAGTTCGCGTCCTCGCCGGACCTGCAATAAAGTTTTCTCACTCACTCACTCACTCACTCACTCACTCACTCACTCACTCACTCACTCACTCACTCACTCACTCACTCACTCACTCACTCACTCACTCACTCACTCACTCACTCACTCACGCAGACACTCAGGGTTTGCCTTGGATTGCTGCGCTGTACGTCACCAGTGGAAACAATTGCGATAGCCCCAGATTACTCAGTCACAACTCATACGACATTGAAACGCATCAGTCACATTGTTCACGCCCTTTTTCACCAGCTCGGCGCGCTGCCAAAAGACCACTCCAGGGCCCCCTTTTCCCTGGAGATATCGCCGTACGCTGATTGCATCCCTAGAGATTGTACGCCTGCCAAGAAGCTGCTGGTGCCCCCTCGAGGCCACAAGTTCGACTCTCAATACCAGGAATTCAAAGGGAAGCACGATTCTTGTCCTGAACTCTCAATCAGTTACCTTTCGTCGTGCTGTACGAGACATAGAAGGACCATCTTCACCTTTACAGTGATGGCTCGACAACTGTGAACGGACCAGCAGCAAGTATGATCTTTCCAGAAGAAGCCGTGACCATTGAGTTTAAAACCTCTCACCGAAGAACGTCGACGGCGGCGGAGCTTGCAGTACTATGCAGCGCCTCTAGATCGATTCGGGAATATCTACCAACAAAATGGAACATATTTACTGATTCTATTGTAGCTTCGTAAAGTATGCTATATGTCATGAACGACATGACCGATGTGTGCTGGAAATAAGGCAGCTATGTCGCTGACTAGCAGATAAAGGGCCTGACATCACTTTTCAATGACCCCTACAGCACTGCCACATCATGGGCAATGAACATGTCGATGAAACTGCTAGAAGGCCTCACAAAGATGCTGTGAAGGAACCCATCCCGCTATCAACAACCCATGCAGCAACGAAGCTTCGCATACTCGCGCGTGATGCCGCACTGCCCATGTGAAACACGCAGGTTTCCAGCTTACTCGACTGCACCACCGGGACTCATCCCTCCGACTAAGCATTCCATCTGCAATATCCTGAATTGAGACAACTGTTCCCTGCCGACTGTTGCCTTAAGTACCTTTCACGAATGCGTTCGCTTGCCATATTAGAATGGCTAGCAGTGTTGCCTGTGATAGCTGCCGCAACGGAGAAACAATAGAACGAATCCTCTGTTATTGTCCTCGCCGCATTTCCCACAAACCGCCGCTTTTTGAGCAGAAGATTTCGGAGGGTCGGCTCTTGCGGTCATCCCACCAGAAAGTGACGAAGGCGCTACTGCAATTCGTTCGCTCGAGCAACCGACCTGTTTGAACGACTGTGTCATTCCCGCGTTCTTTTCTGTGTATGTTTTTTACAGCGGCGTTTTACACAAGGCTGATCGTGTGCCATCTTTGTCAGACTTCGCTAAAAAGGGGCCACGAGATCAAGCAGGAGAGGATAAGAAGAGCACTGCAGGAGGAAAAGGGTTGGAGCGACCCTTTCTCCCTGTGAGAATGCTATCTTATACAAGAATCTTATACGGTTCTCACGCGGTACATTTTCGGTGATCGAGTGAGATCGGCATCAAATTTATCGACGACTGATTCCACCCTGCCGCGAAAGCAACAAATGTTATGTTGGCGGTTGGCGGCCAACGAGCAGTGCCCAGCGATTGAAACGCGATACTAGGAGCGTGTAGCTTCGGCATTTTTTGCGCCGGCAAGAAGTGCCGGCAGCCACGTCAATCGTCAAACCAATTCAACCAATCGTCAAAACGATGCCAGCGACCGCATCTCCAGTGGTGGGCCTTGCGCCCAATATATGGAGCTTTGGGTTAGCGGTTTCACACCTCCCATCCTAGCTATAGCTATAGGAAGACCACGACTAGTCCGTACTTCTGAGGAAGAAGCTGCCTACCGTGAGCGTCAGTGAGAGTTGGCTCGTGAACGGGCTCGTCGTCGTATGGCCGACCCCGAGCTGCACGCCAGAGACGCCGAGATTAAACGGCAGCGCTCATAAGGCATGCTCACCACGCGAAGCACGCAAAAGCGAAAAGGTGGTGAAAGAATGGTAAAACAAGAGGTTTATATTTTTACAATATAGACTACTTGCGAACATTGACTTGCATGGTGTAAAACCCGGTGTAACTAACACATCTTCGCCGTTCGACCATCTTCACGGAATTGAAGGGGTGGTGATTTTTTTCCATCTCCTTCTCTTTCTATATGGGCGACGTTTTCTTTATTTTTCTGCATCCGCTTACCCCTTTCCCAGTGCAGGATAGCAAACCGGAGATCCATCTTCCAGTTAACCTCCCTTCCTTTCGCATCTCATTTATCTCTGTCATGTCGTTTTCATACCGCCTTTTTTTTCATGCCGTTATATCGACAGAAATTCTCCTTCGTCATCCGACTGTAATTTTTACTGTCATATTTCAATCAAGATTATGTCCCAGTGGTTATGTCAGTCTTGTCATTGCGTCATCTTCACGCAGTTACTATCACGCATTCGCTGTCGTACTGTCGTGGTCACGCCGTCATGGTCGGGCAATAGTCGTCATTGCAGCATCATCTTACGGTTCTCGTTTCAACCTCGTCGTCGAGTCATCGTGCCTTTACACTCGTCCTTATCCCATTCTCTTCATGTCGTCATCATTACGCGGTCGTCATAACCCCTTTGTCGTCCCATTGACGCCATTCCTTCTTTTTCAATCCATTCTCATGATTGCGTCGGCATCATACAGTCGTCGTCACGTCACCACACTCATGGGCGACCTTGGCAATTGACTGCCATGCCAAAGAGGGCCACCACCGTGGAAATTCGCATAAGGCAAATGCAACGGGAGTCTCAAAATGACCACTACGAATGTGAAATAAATGTGGCTTATGAAATACGCTGTCTCTTTATATTTCTCGAATGCTAATCGCATTATCCCCAGCGTTCATTGTGCGATGGGTTCTCGGTTAATTTTTTGCAGTCTCTTTCCCTCTATGTAAGACAGGAAGCTGTCCCCTCCGCATTTAGCTTCAGTTTCTTCATTTCTTTCTTTCACTGTCATGGAAGAATCTGTACTGTGCCCATTTCTAATTTTCCATCTTCTACAGGTCGGAAAAACGGCTTTACCTTTAAAGGAGCTTTTCAGTTTGTTGTCGTACACTCTCTTCCTGCTTACCGCCATCAACGACGCACTAATTATAAACGGTTCGTGCAGTGAAAGTTGTAAACGAAGCTTCATTTTTAACGTATGACTCACTTTCTTTAAATGTTAGTTTGCCGTACGTCTTAAACTATTCCTACACGTAGCTCCCTCTCTCATAGCAAAGTTCAAAAGTGGAAAGGAATTTATATTGCCCTTTGAAAATAAGTATGAGGGTTCTTTTCTCTAAAGGTTTCTTATTACTACTAAGAGTTCTTACTTTCCATAACGTGTTCTGACCGGCCGTGGTTGCTCAGTGGCTATGGTGTTGGGCTACTGATCACGAGGTCGCGGGATCGAATGCCGGCCACGGCAGCCCGATTTCGATGGGGGCGAAATGCGAAAACTCCCATATACATAGATTTAGGTGCACGTTAAAGAACCCCAGGCGGTCCAAATTTACGGAGTCCTCCACTACGGCGTGCCTCATAATCAGAAAGTGGTTTTGGCACGTTATACTCCATAATTTGATTTTAATAACGTGTTCTGAAGTCGAAAACATCAGTGTTTCAGCAAATACTGTCATGCCAAGGGCGTTCTTGTTGTGCGATGAGCTTATCTGCTTGCCAAAGTAGCTCTCTCTTTCTGTCTATTTATCGCCATTCGAGGCGCATTTTCGTGTTTACAGCGTGCATTTTGTGGAGCAGTCCCATTTTTCCCCAACGACAGTACTCAAAAGTGATCTAGAATTGGAAAATTACCACAAAGAACACACGAGACGAAGAAAGGGACAACAGAAACCGGTTCATGTTGTCCCTTTCTTCGTCTCGTGTGTTCCTTGTGGTAACCTCCCAAATAATGAATACCAACTGGCCTACTGCCTCACTCTCTGACGTACAAGTTTCTTTTTTTTATTCTTTATCTTATTTTGCCAACAATATATGGTCAGATGTGCAACGTAAAAGCCGAAATAGCAGATTCTAAAAAAATGAGCATGAATATATTCCCTGGTTTAATATATGCGGACAGATAATTCAGTTTCATAAGGCTCTATGAGTGAACGTCAAATAACAGGCGTCAGATTTGGTTTTTGCCCTATTTATGGTCTTAAATCTTAAAATACCGTTTTTTCTCTGCAGCGGAGATGTGCGTTCAAGTGGAGAGCGCTTGTACAGCTTTATGACCAGAACAAACCACAAATGGAACCACGTTCTCGTCGATTTCACGAGAAGCTCGGATACATATCAGGTATTGCTTTTAAAGCGGAGCTTCCTTGGCCAACATCAATGGAATTTAGCCTCGTTTCTCGTTTTGCGATTTCGCGCCCTATTCACCCTTTTCGCAGAGCAGTTTGTTGTATAGAAACAAGATGGCGCTTTCGGCGGCGCGCCCCCACGTAGCCGCAGCGACAGCGCACGAATACGAAACCACTACCGCTTCCACCTTGCTTCTGTGCGATCAGCTGCCGGAAATGCAACTGAGTTTTTGCTAACGCACTGTGCTCCAATTATGCTGGATTGAATCATGTGGATTGAAGACGTCTGCAGTAGTTGGGTGCAAAAATAGTAATTGGGATATTAAAGAATGGAATGAATCTATGTGGCCAAGTTCGCGGACCGCTGCTGCAACTGTCCGTACGTGTTACCGACACTTCGAGATTTACGGCTTTCCTCAAAGATACAGAAATTTGCTCACCTACCAGCCTTGTATTGCTAACCTTCAAAAAAATCTTAGTGCCCTTCCACTCCGTGAAGAAGGATGCCAAGTGATGCCGTGTGTGTGGGCCCCTCCTTAATGGCGAACTTCACCTCCGCCGCGGTTCGGCCCGGCATTGCATGATCTTCGGGATCAGCCCACGTATGGGGAGTGCTTAACGCCTCCTTCACCTCAGCCGCGGGTCGGCCCGGCATTGCACATTCTTAGGGATCGGCCCGCGTATCAGAAGTGCTTAACGCCTGCTTCACCTCCGCCGCGGGTCGGCCCGGCATTGCACTATCTCCGGGATCGGCCCACGTATGGGGAGTTTTATGCGTACAACGACACACAAATTTCCTTGCACGCTAGAGGTATACAGCTGCGCTGTAAAAGGTGCTTCAGCCCTGTTAATGTCGGCAAGAGTAAGTACCGGTCGTTAAACAATTACAAACGGAGTAGCGCCGCTTCCTGTCCTATAGTAAGTTTCGCGCACGGTATCAACACATCTCTGTCCCAACTGGCACGGAAACTTACGCCCACTCTATCGCCAAGGTGTCAATGAGTGAATGGGGGCCCACTTGAATTACGTGCCCCATACACGCACAATAAATGGCGGTCTGCACCGATAGAGCCTGAATGGGGTAAGTTGAAGGTTTTGTGATGTTCCACAAGATTAAACGAATACTAGCGATAATACAGCTTTACTACAAGGTACTAAGCAGCTATGTTTCAAGCCTTGCGCGCAACAAGAACAAATCTATCGGAAGTAAGCACACCCGCTAGTGATTAGGCAGAAAATAATACGATAGCGGCCCCACCGAGAAAACCAGAAATGTGCCAAGCCGCTGCTTCAAAATATTTACCAAATAAAGAACGAAGAGCAAACCACACTAATCCTGATTCAATTCCAGAGCGCAATGTTTGGATAGCTCGGAACAGATATTTGGCCCCACTTTCTCAACAAGTACAATATACGCTGCTGGCGCCGTTGGACATAGCTTAATCAGCTCCGAAAGCGCTTTCGCATGTTCTCTAAAGCTGTGGCCAAAGCTTCGTTTCGTCCACTCTGTCACCGTCTACGCTATATCCCGAAACAGAGGTGTGCTAAGCCGCACCGCCGTCATGCAAACTTATTGTAAACATGGAGGCAACGGAGGCAGTTAAGGCAAGCAATGGCCCTGTCACCATGTGATCCAACATGGCAGCGCCCACGGGATCGCCGCGAAAATTATCGCACGCGCTTCGGGCTCCTAAACCGGTAAAGATCGCCAACCAATTTTAATCAACGAGCCAGCACGCGCACCTTTGTGCGCCGTAATTAAACAATAACTCACGACACAAAGCATGCATATATAATAGGTCACCGGAATTTTAAAGCACACGGAATTCTCTTGTCGACTACTCGGGACAATTAGGTTAAGATTTACACTAGATTTACGCTTGAAATTTCCCGCACTATAAAATGTAATGGTACTGTTGCTTTAGAACTCTTGTCCAGCAACTGTTGCCAAAATATGTTGATAAGCTTCAATTAAATTAACGTTTGTCGTCTAACTTTTTTCCTATATTTCCGTGCTTCCTGTACCAAAGCCATGCACTTTAAACTTCTGTAAGTAAGAAAAACATTTCATATCTAAGTTTGGAAATTTCTTAAATGAACTGGAGTGGTTCTTCATTGTTAAGCGTACATCTATTTACACATATTACGTAAGATCCCGAGTGTGTAAGTCATATGATCAAGGCCACGGCAGGTCTTATAGATTGGCAAGTAGTTAATATAACGGCCCCAAGAATGGCGAAAAGGAAGATAAATAGTTTTAGGAAGCGATAAAATGCGTAATAACGTTTTTCATATGTTGCCCAATGCTTTTAATACCGAACCTACATATACCTATAGAACGCATTCATAATTTACAGAAGCAGTGTTTGCACCATCGATTGCCATAGTTCGTGCATGTTATTGTTTTATTCAGGGAAATTTATTACTCTGAACTGACGCAAGAATACAAATGAAAAATTTATTAGAAACAAAAACATTCTTCAACCACCACAATGAGTCATTATTGCCGTCAGCCCAGCGTAGAATTAATTCACTTTGATAATTTATTAACAAATGCCACCCCTATTGCCAATGAAAATATTAAGGTTGATATTTCCTGTTTCATGCCCATTCTCGCACTTTCTGGTGGCACTTCAAGTTGGACATTCAAGTGCATATGGACAAAGGGCTGATTGCACTCGATGACTTGGAAGTTATGCCTGGACGATGTCCCGCTAGAGGTGAGCGGCTGTGAGAACTTTCATTTTAAATGTACGGGGGCGAAAGAAGCATGATCAGTAACTTCCACATTTACGTGCTTAGGCATTTAAAAAATAGCCCTGTTGCAGATGAAACAAATATCTGTTTATCGTAGCTTCAGCTCTTAACATCCACCAATGTTGCTTTGAAACGCGCGAATGCAACTTTATAAGTAAATTCTGAATCGTATACGAGAACATTGGTTGCAATGCGTAAGGGGATATTACCGTCACTCACGTCACTCATAACTGAAGATGACTTATCGTTCCAGCACTTTAGATGTTTTCTTTGGTCTGTGCAAACAATAATGGACTCGTGCGGTATGTGGGTCAATCGCTTTATAAGGCGCGTTGCTCGCATCTTCCTTTTTCCGCCGGCGCAGTACCGCCTCTGGAAGCCGTGTGTCAAGAAAAGGAGCCTTCAAGATAGAACTGGGAGTGGCTTCGTGAAGCGACTCATAAAAAAAATGAGATCATACAAACAAAAATTGTGCGCTTCCGAAGAGAGCACGAAAGAAGAGTAAATGCACCGATGTAAACGTGCTCAAATGCACGTGTCGTAATATAGAACGCCTAATTAAAGGAATTAGTGGCCAAGCAATTACGGTAACATTTCTTACCGACCTAATACTGGCTGTCTTGCACATTATATTACAGATTTCTGCTCCTTTGAGCAAGGCTACCCGTGTAACTTCCGCCAAAGTGCTGGAAACTTCGCCTCCTGGTCCCTCACAACTGCACAGTCGATCGGAATCCCTGACCACACTGTCAAAACTCTTAAAGGTGGGTTTTGCGTCTAAAGAGAGTTTGTCAGATTTACAACAAAATATCGAACGCATGCGCCCGACATCACGTTAAATAAGTTGCCTGTTCCTATGTATTATGCTCAGATAGATATTTTCAATAGAGATACTATTACATGCGCATTGTGAACTTTGGGCATGGTTGACAACACTCCGAACACCACTGTGCTTTTGGCACACTGGTCTTTGGCACACTGGCTATTACGATCGCTTATAGTACTGCCACGTTCCGAAAGAGTAGAGCCAGATAATTTTTAATGGCAGGAAAGTGGAGAGGTCAGCCTGAGGGAAGTGCCTCTGACCTGCTACTCCACGCTGGGGAAGGGGTTTGGGAGTTAACAGTGATAGGATGTGAAGAGGAAGGAGGGTGGGAGTAAAAGTAAAATACAATTTTGGCCTTCAGCATATTTCCCCTTTGGAATAGCAAAACAAGTCAGTCAATGCCGCAGTATAAGAGATCTCTACGCTGCCGTGCTCGTCGGTGTTTATTGTGGTGCGGGTGACCACTGTTGCCTGCCGAGCTATAGCAGGCCGCCGAGCTTGGCGGGTGAACCACGATTATGTCCGAGGGGGCGTCACCTACTTGCTACAAGTACAATGGTAATTTTCGAAACTCGAAGGTCTGCTTGCAAGAAGGCTGGCAGAGGCTGGGTTGCCAAGCACGTTCGAATATAAGCTCGGACTATCAGCATGAGTGGCACACTTTGCACTAATGCGCAACGTTTGGGGAACATCAGTGGCTCAGTGCATCGCGATTCATAGACCCAGTGGCTCCTTTCCGTATTGCAGGCCAATACCTGTACGTGAACGTAACGGGAGTAGATTCGCACCACCCAATCTCCAGAGTGTTCATGGCTGCCCGGCAGCCCACTCAAGCTACCTGCGTCACGTTTTGGTGGAGAGGACGTGGAGTAGCAAGCCAGCTGAATGTCTACAGGTGGGTGGTTTCATTCGTCACGACGAACGTTTTTAGTCTTTACTCAATTGGGAAACAAAAAAACTGAGTAAAGGCAACACGAGTTGAAATGAAGTTTGCTTCTTGCGTGCAGTACAGGAGTAAAACATGTGAACATTGGAAGGTTGCATTGAGTCCTGAAAGAGATCGGGGATGTGAGCGTTACAGCGATAATTCAGCTTGCCAGATATGCCTAAACCTTGCTGGCTAAGATATTTTCTGCAGTGGCATTAAAAAGAGTTACTTGGTTAGCCATCTGCCAATTGCGAAGCGACGTTCACCGTCAATGTCGCCTTGTTACTGCACATGTATGCAGACTATGCCGCATGCAGACTGCCGCATGAAGACTACCGCACGCATACTATCGTATGCAGATCGCCGCATGCAGACTGCCGCATGTAGACTCCCGTATGCAGACTACCGTATGCAGACTTACGGCGTATGTAGACAACCGTATCTGTTGTACGCATCGCATCACCTCAAGCACTACCTTCAAGACATGGCAAAGACGAAAGAAGCTTTGCTTTCGGCACAGGACAAGGATAATTGTGGCACTTGTGCATTTATTTTGGAGCCAAACTGTAAGAAATACTTCAGAAGAACTTCAGTTCGACCTAGTTCGTGTTTACCGCATATCATGTTGACCGCTAACAAAAACGGGGACAGCGGAAGAGAACACAATTGAAAGTACCGCCCATGTCGTGGTTTTTGTGCTGCGTTCCGCTGTCTGCGTTTTTATTAGCGGCCAATATGATATGCTGAAAGTGATATGTTCACGGAGCGTAAATGCACTAATATACACCAGTAGTTCGCTGCGCAATTTTCGGAGCGTTCTCAGTGCTTCTTTTGCTAATGTGTAACCAGAGTTCAGTCTTGATGAATGCCTGTGCCATCAGGATCACCGATGTAGCGGCGCCATTTCTCCCTGAATTTCACCTTATGCGGCCATCACTGCCACTATCGTTTTATTGTCGTCATTGCATTCGGTAGTACTGAAGAAATTGTGCGATTCAGTGAAGGCGTCAATGGTAGCTCTACAAGTAATTGATGTCGAAGCAAACAAATTTAGAGCCGCATAAACAACTAAGGACTGTCCCTTTTATGTTTGTGCATATAACAAAAATCATTTACCGCTGCTATCCTGCTTTCAGTGTATCTCAACAAGACGGAAGTCATCAGTTGTTTTTTGCTTCGACATAAACATTTCTCTCATTCTCTGCAATATTTACCGTAACTTAGCATCCAGTTGGCGGTGTCTAAAATTTTAGTTGGAAGATCATATAAGTCAACAATAGCGCAATTCAGCGTACCTTGTGGCATTTTCAGTTTTACCAAAGAAACGGCGATGAGGGACCCACTACTTTCCGTCAGCACCGAGGTGACAGGGGATTGGTGGAACGTGCGTACGATCACCGTCACATCCCGAAGCAGATGGAACGTGAGTCTAAGATGAGACGGTTCTTTTTTCCCAAAAACAGTATTGGATAAAAATGGTAATCAGTTTGAAGCTCTCATTGCTGCATGCCAATGGCGTCATGACACACTGGTTTCTCAAGAATAACCTTCGATGCAGCTCAGTCCCCTCCTTGTAAGAACAATTCTAGATATTGGATTGTGTCTAAGCTAGTTCTAAATCTGAAGGCGTTTTGATCACAACCCAAAGGCACTGACAGTGGGAGAGAAAATACAGAACGTTGTGATGTAATGTGTTGACACAGCATAGCGTCTGATGTCATCTTCGTCTTCGTTCAAATTTTTGTAGGCTAGTATAGTCGTTTTGCATTGTGATTACAGTGCCAATGTCACAACATCGATATTTTGGCCTAAGTCGAAAGCTTAAGCGAAGCGTGATAAGCGGGATGTGCGGACTTACATATGTTATCCAAAGGCCGCACGCCAGCACAGTATTTCTGACGTCCGAATTACGTATCCGTAATAAACTCGCTGTTCTTGAGACGCATAATTCTGTGTGTTTGACGCCGTCTGTGAGTAAATTCAGTTTGGTTATTCTTCTAATGTGGGTGTTTTTTCTAGTGTGTGCTGATGAAGTTAATAGGTGGAAGAGGGTGGAGAGGGAAACAGAGTAAGGAAGGAGTGGTGCTCAAGTATGAGAGAATCCTACTCTCGGGACATTGTAATGGTCTCATTAACCTGGATACCCACCTATTGCACCACTCACCTCCCATTTGCTCCTGATCTGTATCTGTTTATCTGTGCATTCGCGCTCCTGTTGCTACGGTACCACCAGAAGAAATTCGCTGGGACAAGTTTTATTCGTAGCACTCACATTGTGCAGTGTTAGGAGATTTATTGACGCTAAGCTCATGAGCCTAATTCGAACATGACGAATAGTGCGGCGACGAAGTTACGTGAACGACGTCTACGCAATGTATTGGAAAGCCGGGCTTCATTTCTATTTGTCACATTTGCAAATCGGCTGCACAAATCGTGTCGTTGAGTGTGGCGGAAGCGTCTTCGCGGCAACTTGTACGCAGGTAAGGGAGCTTTAAAAGAAATAGAGAAACATTCCAAAAATAATAATTGAGGAATTGGTGTCTAAACCTCATGCTATGTCAACTTGCGTGACATGAGAGATTGCACCGTTCGTTACGAATTGGCGTATCTGGAATGCAAAATTCGTCGGGTGAGTTTGACTTCAAGGTTAGCTTAACAGAGCAAAGTTCAAGGAAACACGAAGCAAGAGGTGCCTGATATTCCATCGTGTTACAGTCTATGTTTGGTTTACTGTTAGGTGTGCTGCAACAACACCACTTGGAGGCATTTTACGTGTTCTATTCCATTATCAAAGAAAATACATTTGTGCTCAGCACTTTCTTGGGTTTAACGCTGAATACACTTTTGATGGAAAGAAGCTGGAGAAAGCAGTCACAGTAGCAAGTGAGGACAAAAATCTCGCCATCACTGGGTTTTGTGATTGTATTTTCTTCGCGCTAGTATTACACGCATCTAATTTTAATTTCTTGAGCAGTCAAGAAACCACATATTTTTTGATGCAGATAAAGAAGGGCAACCTCGGGAGGTCGGTTGGCCCCGTATATAAATCAAACCGATAGTTTTACATAAAGTTTAGTGCGAGTACACGTTGTGAGCAAACCAGCATAAGCGTGTTGTAAGCAGACACGTTTCAGCTTCACCTTGGTGGCTTTGAAAGCACGTCTGCCTTCTTGATTAAAACTTTTATAAGCAGATGATTCATCGCATGTTTGAATATGGCAATACTTTGTTTCACGTAACAACTAGGTGCCACCGTTCATTAGCTTTTGAAGCAATGCTGAATTCAGACGCTATGCACAACATGCCTTAAGCGTTACTGTTCTAGATCATGTCTACGTTTAGGCATACGCACACCATGCTTGACTTTGGTTTATCTCATGCAAATTCGACAAGAGATTCAACCGGACGAAGAAATGGCCCATAGTTGTAATTCTAATTGCAAGGACGGCAGAAATATTTTTTTTTTAAATCCAAGCTGTAGGCACGGAGTAGTATCCTACTTTCTTAGAAAGTCTTTTTCTAGTACGCGTGATTACTGTAACCCCTTACAAGCTTAGAATCGTTACGCTTCGCATAGACCGATTTGTGCAGATATGTTGCCTTTAAAGTTCAATCCCTTTAAGCTATATTAAAAAAAATGGAGTGAAAAATTTCTCACTTTTGCGTTGCTGCAGGTTTTTTTTTTCAGTGATTATAACCAAACCGCATCAAAGTGTTAAACTGCGTGTGCAACAATGCATGTGCACATCAAAACACTATCGATGCTTATCATGTAAACGGCACTTGAGGCTCCAGGCAATCACTTTTATAGAGTTTCTTCTCGGCGATTCACTGTTTGCTGCAGAATTAGTGGCTGTAACTTATATAGATTACCATGCATACTTTCAGACTGAAGAAACTGCCCGTAAACAAACAACGTGCGCAACCAACACAGCTGTATTAGATGGGTACATACCACACTTGAGTACTGGTCTTGCGGAAGTCGCGTAATAGCTACGTAACATAGTTCATAGTTATAATGCCGCAAACACTTGCTATGTTTTCGTCTAAGGAAAAGATGAAAATTCGAGTGATTAACTTTTTTTACACCGTGTGTAGCTGTATTTTCAATGTTTAGGTTGCATACATTTATGAATAGTTTGTCTCAACCTGTATTTCTAATGTTGCACGTTATGCCCGCCCCTCGGTAATATGCCAAACGAGCTGTAGATAAATAAATAAATAAATAAATAAATAAATAAATAAATAAATAAATAAATAAACCGAAGTGGTACACAGTACATTCTGTTCTTAAGCTATGTTTCTTTGATCACCAACTACTTGCTGTTTTCTAATGGCATTAAGTGCGTTTGCACGGTTCTTGCCTCGTGTGTCACGCTTTTCGTATTCCCAACGCAGACGGACAATAAAAACACCCATGCAGATAAATGAAGTTGGAAACTTCAAACCATGACACGTGAATTTTAGATAGCTACGGGAGTGTACATGCTGTGTAAACAACGTATCAGCCAACGCTCTCGTATGCGTCGTCTTTGTGTATAAGATCGTAATCTGCCCCGTTTTGTGAACGCACTCTCCCTTAGGCTGCTGAGCAGCTGGCTTGTACGCTCTCACGTGAAGCTATTCTTTAAAAGTTTGGCTAGAAGGATATTCTTTCTTTATTCAATGCTGCAGATCCTTGCCTGGCTATGTCAGGTATGCTACTTCAGGGGTTGGATGAATGTTCAGGTGTGCACAGCGATTACACGCGCACACACACGCACGCGCACACCCCCACGCACACGACACATAACTTCCTCATAAAGTATCATTAAACATATAGTTTAAAACATATAAGAACCTCAATGTGCAAGCAGTGTTTTAGCACGGGCCAATAATTATCCGGTTTCAAATTTTGGTCACATTACAAATGCAACGCAGTCTTCGATTTTATTTCTAACGAAATACCGCGCCAGTCGCATAACACATGCCGCAAGGTGTCAGAAAGATTCGACACTGAATACCTCAACGAGTCATTTGAATTTGGAAGTCGTTTACGCTGTACTTAAGCTACTTGGTATTTCTCGCTGGCTACACCTGTTCAGCAATAACACTCAAACCTCTCTTATAGGTTAGCGTCCAATTATTTATCGTCATAAGGAACCCCAAATATGATGAAAGAATGCTCTGCTAGGCAAAATCTGTTCTTTCTGCGAGGGTAGGGTAAGATTTCTTCATTACACATATGATGTGTAAGTAAAGAAAAGTCACTCTGCTTCGTACTGTCAGCATTATTTATCTTGTAAATACATATACCCTGACCAAGAATATTACCATTCGACTAGAACACACTCCCTTAGCGTGCGTGTTTGCAATGTTTCCTTGAAAATATTACTATAGGTAACTTCAAATAGCGCAATCAATGACATGCTTAAATTAGGATGGTGTCCTATTGCCGATCAGCAGCGCTGACGCCTCACGCGCATTCTAAAACCGATGCATCTCATTACAGCTGGTATTTGAAGTGGTGGCCGCATTGGGAGTGGAGCATGACTCTGGGGTCATGCTTGATGACGTCGAGTTCAGCGATGGAGAATGCGAACCTTACAGTAAGAGAAAGACGGAACACTTTAAATTATATTGAAGTTAATGATATTAAGGTGAAGGTGGAAAAGGAAACTGTAAAATCACGACACGCATTTATTTCGCCAGGCGTTATGTCGAGATACGCTATTAGACTTGGCACTATAAATAATGCCGCTTTACAAGTTCGCCTAATTGTTTACATTATTCAATTCATTGCTATAGTCATGTGGTGAAACGTAACTATAAATCACACTGCACTCTTCACCTACTGAAAATGACGCGAGCTTGGTTTCCGGCATCACCAAATTGTGGGAGTTTTTTAGGCTCGTTTATATCATGCCTCAACATGACAAGTACATTGCTTGTGTAAAAGTATTTAGGCATCAGTCATTCAGGCTCTCAGGCATGGGCTCATTGTAAGTATTTCGATCTGATTGTAGCGTGCATTCTCCTGGTACATTAGAGCGGCACCAAGAGCTGCTTTATAAAAACAGTCACGAGGGCTCCCTCTGGCCACGGTGACGCCGTCGGTGCCAGTACTCTATGAAGACCTTTTACATCACTATGAGGGCCTGCTTTTTGCTCCTTAATAAATAATACTAATATCATGCCGTAAATTTCACGAGACTGTTACGCGTCTTAATAGCATGACGATGCTTAACTTCGCAGCGAATGCTTCTATTATATGCGACAGAGATTGTTGTATTTCCTTAGCAATGTCCATACTGAATGAGCATAACATTTCATTTTTTTTTCTGTCTAGACTACTGCTCGTTTGAACAAGATTGTCTGCCCTGGCGAGTGGCAAACACAGGCAAGTTGTTCATGAATCCTAATGGCATTGCAGTGTGGGTTCTTTTAAATTACTGGGAAAAAATTAAATAATAATTAGATAATTTACACCGGGTGTTTCAGCAAGGACATTCAAAAATTCTTACACTTTGCCTGTGGCTAATAGCGAAATTCGTGTTCGTGAGATGGTCTACTCGAAGCGGTGCACACTACTTGCACAGAAAATTTAAAATGCATAATCAAATAATTACCAAGAATTCGCTAACTTTTAAACTAATTACCATATGGCCCATATTTCAATTTACAAATTCTAGCCGTGGAGTTCGCAAGGTGGATCCACTTGGAACGAATTACCAGGATGACACCAGCTTGGAGATAATAATTCCCGAACTTTGCGGAAACTTGACGCCCACGCGGCGTCAAAGACGGTCATTGAAGAGAGGCACATATCCCGAGGCACATATCTATCTACTGGAGCAAGTTGGCGTCTAAGAGGGTCATTAAAACCGGCACAAGTCCAGTGATACATGCTCAGTGACGTCAAATGGTTTGTTTTGAATCTAGTAATCCTAGATGGCGAGACAGTGTTCTGGCGCTAGACCAGCATACATAGATATATATAGGTGCACAGCCTGATCTGAAGCTCCGTCTTCCACATGGCTTACCACGACGGGAGGTAACTCTCATCTGTCGCCTATGGCTAGGAGTAGCTTTTACCAGTGCGTGCTCTTACCTCATCGGAATGGCCACAAGTCCAGATCGTGAAGTTTGCCAAAGAGACGACAGCGCACCTTCTGTGTCATTGACATCCGTCCCCTTACGGAAGGCAGAATTCTTGGACCCTGGTCCAAGCCTACGGCGGCATGACCTGCTGTAAAAGCGGTAGTGTGCTTTTTAAAAGAAAAAGGATTCATTGAAAAACTATACAGCGTGCAAACTGATGCTTTCGTCTTTTTAAATCTTCTCTTGTTTTCTTATCTTTTCTGCCTCTTACGCCATCCCCCTGTGCAGGGTAGTTAACCGGACACTTAATCTGGTTAACCTCTCTGCCTTTCAGCTCTTGTTTTCATTCATTCCTTCCTACACACCGACATACCGTAAACTGGGTGTAACTTCCCACAGATTGTCTGGAGCATTAAAATCTGCAAACATTGTGCTGCTTTGGCTAATGCTTGAGTAGGCAGACCCTTTATACATCATAGAAGTGACATTTCTGTTAATCTATACATTTTATTTTGTTATTCATAGATGTGAGGTTGCTGTTATTTTCTTGTTATAAGTGTCAAGTTCTAGTATTCATGTGACAGCCGCTTAGAACATATTGTTGCCTTTTATTGACATGGCCTCACTCCGTTTCGCCGCATGCATTTACACCACGTACTATACAAACTTGTATCCCGACAGAACTACATATAATTTTAACAATTCTCTAGAAGTTGAAGTAAACTGGACACGGCATGATGGACCAGTCGCTAACCAATTTCAGTAGCTTAACTGAGCAAAAGAAGGCATCTGCGCCCATTCCTAAATATTAAAGAAGTCGGCCGAGAAACTGCAGTGAATCTGTCGTGGTTCTTCCCACGGAGGAAATTCTCCCTCATAGGAGACTTGTAATGAGTAAAGTTCTCAGCAGAATATTGACAGTTTCATAAGACTAATGCTGCTGCTCTGTCATGTAGTATGTAATCAAATACGTTGCTTTTCGTACGGTTGATATAAAATTTCATTTTTTTTTGCAGATGATGACGCAAAGTTCGAAGTAGAAAGAGCTGGATCTTTCGTCTCCCTTCCACAAGATCATACGACCCAGTCTGATGATGGTAAGTACACGCAAATGTACACGTAGAAAGTACTTCGAATTCCTGCCCTTCATGCTTATGAAGCTGTTTCGAATTTTTCTTTAGTAGTTACGTTTTATGTGACTTTCAGTAGTATTGGAATATGTAGGTGGCCCTGCATATGAAAATAAAAGTGTCAATAGTACAGGCACATGGCCACGGCTGCGCTCATCCAATCGGGAGGCTTGGAGTTCTGGCTATGGATAAATCTACGTCCGACGTATCTTTTCCTCACTTTTTTTGCACGTACTTTATATGGGGCCCTATAACGTAAAGGTATTCCCATATGTTTTTATTCCAATGTCCCGACGTCAAATTTGCGTAACAGCCGACGCAACTATCGCGCGGTCACCCGCAGGGTTGTCAGAAGAAGCCTATCAAACGCTCTCCTCGTTCATAGGAGGTCGCTTTTGTTTGTTTGAAAAACGAATAATATTGCCTACACTGAGAGCGGCTTGTCTCACAATTGACTCATAAGAGACGAGGAGCACGCTCAAGTGGAGAGGGATTTGATGGGGTCGAGCCACTGCACGGAAAATTGATACCCCGATGAAGAGGGTGGTGCCGGAGTCTGGGATTGGTCCGCTTTCCCTTAGCTTGCAGTGACTCGTCGACATTCGGGGAGGCATGCAACGGAAGCTTAAGAATTACGCTAAAGCGGATACTCAGCAATGAAGAGTTGAGAGAACGAGGTCGTAAATGCGCCCAGAGTGCTCGAAAACGTTACACGGCCATGCAAAAAGCTTTGTTAGACGGAAATAAACCAATGCTCTCCGGCCATGCTACGGGGGCAAGACCATGCTACGGGGGCAAGTTTTGTAGTCAGTGGTTTGCTCGATGGTCCGGGGCGACGTTAGTGCTGTCTTCCAGGTTCGAGTTTCGATTTCGGCTTAACGGGGAACACCGGTGCATGAACACACCCAGTACTTCCACCAGATTGCCACGTAGTAGTCACGGTGAACAAAGCAGCAAAACTATGAATGACGAAACTAATGTTTTAGTGGGCGAACCTGTGCCCTGAAAAACAGGCTACACTCAAAGAACAACGATAGCGGGGAACACAGTCGGCAAACGTCGAAAAACTGATCTTCCGGTCAAACGTATTTGCTTTTACTCATGACTCATCGAAGTTTCCAGAGTTATCGCGGGTACCCGCGTGTCTTCCTGAAAGTACTACACAATTCGCGTTGCGTATACAATCAGGTTATACAAATTTCGGTGACAACAAACAGCGCTAGAGCCATTGATAACATTCGAATAAGTTCTAATAGCTCAGGTACGTCTTGCACTGAGCGATAACTCGATTGTTAGTGGGCGAAGTGCAGTCGCCGAGCAAAAGATAAGTAAATACACGTGCCTATAGAATATACGACGAAACATGCTGCTCTCCAAAGAGCTCTTACAACTCCAAGAAATAAAGAAGACAAAACTAGATGTGCTAGAGATTGACTTTTGTTCTTGAATAACTGCACCCCTGCTCTTTGCCCTGTGTACTTGGATGTGACCCGTAACAGGTTGAAATAGAATGACTACAAATAAAAATTGCAAAGAACTCAGACAATCTACAGATATAAACTAATTGATTTCACGACGGACTTTCGCAAGTCGCGATGCTTAAACACGACGACGTAAAGTACTAAAGACTCGCGCATGCCTATATTTTTTCGCGAAAAGTTTCTTCCGCACACACTACAAGTGATTTCACAGGTTAGAAGAGCCTGCCAAATGACAAAGCTTTGTTTGTAATAGGCTGCTTGCATTTAAGCAGGGTCCTACTACCAAACAGAATGTATCAATACCACCTATTTCAGCACGTTTCAGATAAACTATGAGAATCGGTAGTGAGTTGTGCCGAGGAGATAATTTTTCTAAATGTGTGTTGAATATCAGAGAAAACACTGCATCAGCGTCTGCTTGTAGAACGGGCAACAAAAAGAAATAAACACTCGATTTCGAGGAGTCAGAATTAACATAACAGAACGCCGAAAGTAGGAAGCACCAAAACACTACTACACTTATACAAAACACCAAGGTAAATTAGCAGTGAGTAGGGCTGAATAGCGGACTCTTGTGACAAATTGTGTTCACCTCGCCTCACTTCCTTCCATCCATGTTCCTACATCCTGCAATGTCTTCCACTACCCCCCCCCCCCCATCTCCAATTTATCGGTGTTGGCCCATTATGGCTTCCATACCTATTGCATTAGCCGTTTATGTACCGTACTTATTCCTTCTCCATCATGTATACGGTTTCAGCATGTTCCTGAATAATTGATTTCAGTCATATTTATTCATTAGGAATAGAAAATATTGGCAGCAGAATATGTTACCGACTTCTCCAGAACAATATATTCTTAAGTGAAGGGAGGATGATGTTTGGTACATTGAAACATTACAGTTGTGAAACCAAACGCGAGCAGTTCATTGGAGATAAATACATAATGATAAATATGTCTTATGCATCACATTCCTCATAGTCCGACACGTGGACTGTATAAAACCATCTTCTAGTGTTACCAGACACTTCACACGTACATCAAATTGTGCCTTAAAACAGAATAAAGCAAAAAGAGTTTTACCATATTTTTTCTGATAACACACAAAACGCATGATACATTATGAAAGTCACATACAGACGTAAACGGACAATCATACTTGAGCACCGTACAAAACAGAAGGCTTCAAGGTCCAGTGAGCATCTCTATGTGAAAGGCCGGTCATCAAATAGGTGGGGTGGTGGACTCAAAATACGTCTATGTGACTAGTATTGAAGGCAGCGTATTAGGAGGCGTTGTGTCTTTTTCCACGAGTGTCCACACAAGTGTTCACGAGTATCCACAGACTAACTGTATATGCCCCCTTTAAGCTTATTGTGTAATCGATCACAGAATCAGTGGTATGGCTATCACTCATATGTACCTCAAACGTAAACGTAGATCCACTATATAAATAACATAGAGAAAAATATAATCTTTAATGATAGGCTTGATATGTTAACCTGGGTAAACACCTGGCATGCTACCCGAGGTTCTGGATGATACTTATGTCTTAGTGCAATCACAGTGTATAGCATAACTATAAATATAAGTGACACTTCAGTGCAATACCTTGAAATGAAGACACTCGGCAAAGTCTTCCTCAATTGCGCTACCCTTATCCTTGTCATTTCTTGTCGACTGCTTTCCAGCATATTATACGCCCCTTTGTCAGGCCACGAAATGCATTTGTTTTATTGCGACAGCAATTATATGGACACTTCAAGCGCATGTCTGCCGTCGTCGTAGGTGACGTCGGCGTCATCGCCGCCGGCGTCGTGAGAGCGAAAGCGTGCCGGGGGAGACGAAAATGGCTGCTCAATCTCGCCCGCGCGAAAGGGATGGAAGCGGAGAGGAAGCGCGCCGTCTGCCATGGCGAGCGAGGTACCTAACGTTGGGAGGCATTGGGGGGAGGGCAGGGAAAGGAGACATGATCTTGGATTGTAGCGCGAAGTGAGCACGGACACAGAAAGGCGAATACAGGACGATCGCACTCTAGGAGGGGGAGGAGGCGGCGTTCTACTCTAGCTGCAACTGCGCATGTAGCGGCTGCTCACGGTTCGCGGCCGTATATTGAGAGCGATCTGCATTAAAAGCAGAGTCTTGTTGCGTCAGCGGCTCGTAGCTTTGTGCGTGGTGTGTGTTCTCGGCGCTCACTTTGCTTTGAAGCGATAGGAAGCGCGAAGATTACTTTGCTCGCTGCTGCTGCCGCGTTTCCCCACGCCAGCGTTTTGACAGCGAGTGTCCGCGGTCATCGAGTGTGATGTGCTCGTGTTTGCTGTGCGCGCTGGCATCATGCTTGCTAATTTAGTTAGCAAGCGAATGTTTACAAGTTGATCAAGGCCGATCAAGGTACTCTACTTCGTGTGGCTCTCTGCTAATTTGCTATCGCAGTCGATGCTCCCGTTTGGGGACAAACTGCGACTTCTTATATTTTGTCAATAACCATCCGTCCCTTTGTGCAACGAGGTTCAATGTTTCTCTTTTATATGGATAGTTCCTATTCCCGAGTCTAACCAGGACGCTCAGTGAACTTGGGATCTCGATGTAACAGAAGCACTTGGGCAGGCTAAACTGTGCATGCTGTTGGCTCAGGAGACAGTCAGGGCCAGGGGGTGGGCCGATTGTAGAGGGGGGAGCGGCTGGTTACGACCGACCCTGTCTGCGCCAGTAGCAGTCAGTCTGTGCGTGCAACAAAAGTCAAAGCTGTCTTTTCAGCCCTACTGTGTCGCAACTTACAAGAAACGTGCAGTACAGTTGCCCAACACGGCTACCAATATGGATAAAGTGATTTTGAGTAGTCTGGGTCTTGAGCAGAACTCAGCCCTGAACAAAACGAGACCGCCTTTATGTTTATGATAACGCAACAGAATACGAAAAAGTATAATGTGCAACCCAACGGCCACATATTATAAAAAGACAATGGGGTAAATTTATTGTGATCTAGCAGAAGAAAATGAAATGTTGGGACATCTGGCAACCCCGACTGGGTCGAGGCGGACACGGGACATATTTAGCAAAGTGGGGACTGTCCCGGTAAAGTCAGGTTAGTTTCCCAGCCCTAGTAGGAAGGCGTGCTTGCTCCACCCGCGAAGCTGCTTTACTTTACTCCAGCACGCATAAGCTCATTACTGAAGAAATAGCAATACGCAATAAGATTGGGTCTGTTCTTGATTCTGCTTGCATTCGTTTTTAACAGGCTACTTTCTGCTCTACAAAAGTCCCGGCATCATCGGCAACCAATCGTCCTTGATGCTTCGTGAGCCTTCGCGCTACACATGCATCTCAATGTGGTACTATCTGCCCGTATTGGAGAATGGCGTGCGGCTGTTCCTCGACGAGCTAGAAATGAATACAACGAATGGAACCTGGAAGCGTTGGCAGCTGCAGTTGGCAAGCAGCTCGGTAAGCCATAATTTATTAATTTCAGATATGAGAGAAAATTTGTTTATGTGGTAAATTTAGAATTGATTGTATTAAGATTGACTTGAGTGGTTGGTAATACATCTCTGCTTGGTGTTTGTTGCCGTCTTTGGCTCGCCACTGAATGATACGGCAGAGTCCCAATTGCCATGCTTTACATTTACATTTACATGCACATTACAATCTTTTGGTACACAGCTACCATACGACGTCTGCTGTTTCATTATCATCATCATCAGCCTGGTTATGCCCACTGCAGGGCAAAGGCCTCTCCCATATTTCTCCAACTAACCCGGTCATGTGCTAATTGTGGCCATGTTGTCCCTGCGAACTTCTTAATCTCATCCGCCCACCTAACTTTCTGCCGCCCTCTGCTACGCTTCCCTTCCCTTGGAATCCATTCCGTAAGTCTTAATGACCATCGGTTATCTTCCCTCCTCATTACGTGTCCTGCCCTTGCCCATTTCTTTTTCTTGATTTCAACTAAGATATCATTACCTCGCGTTTGTTCCCTCACCCAATCTGCTCTTTTCTTATCTCTTAACGTTACACCTATCATTCTTCTTTCCATAGCTCGTTGCGTCGTCTTCAATTTAAGTAGAACCCTTTTCGTAAGCCTCCAGGTTTCTGCCCCGTACGTGAGTACTGGTAAGACACAGCTGTTATAAACTTTTCTCTTGAGGGATAATGGAAACCTGCTGTTCATGATCTGAGAATGCCTGCCAAACGCACCCCAGCCCATTCTTATTCTTCTGATTATTTTAGTCTCATGATCCGGATCCGCAGTCACTACCTGTCCTAAGTAGATGTATTCCTTTACAACTTCCAGTGCCTCACTACCTATTGTATCGTGACTGCTGTTCCCTTCCGAGACTGTTAAACATTAGTTTAGTTTTCTGCAGATTAATTTTTAGACCCACCCTTCGGCTTTGCCTCTCCAGGTCAGTGAGCATGCATTACTAAGTTACTAAGTTACTGAGTTACTAAGCAAGGCAATATCATCAGCGAATCGCAAGTTACTAAGGTATTTTCCATTAACTCTCATCCCCAATTCTTCCGAATCCAGGTCTCTGAATACCTCCTGTAAACGCGCTGTGGATAGCATCGGAGAGATCGTATTTCCCTGCCTGACGCCTTTCTTTATTGGGATTTTGTTGCTTTCTTTATGGAGGACTACGGTGGCTGTGGAGCCGCTATAGATATCTTTCAGTATTTTTACATACGGCCCGTCTATACCCTGATTCCGCAATGCCTCCATGACTGCTGAGGTTTCGACTGAATCAAACGCTTTCTCGTAATCAATGAAAGCTATATATAAACGTTGGTTATATTCCGCACATTTTTCTATCACTTGATTCATAGTGTGAATATGATCTATTGTTGAGTAGCCTTTACGGAATCCTGCCTGGTCCTTTGGTTGACGGAAGTCTTAGGTCTTCCTGATTCTATTTGCAATTACCTTAGTAAATACTTTGTAGGCAACGGACAGTAAGCTGATCGGTCTATAATTTTTCAAGTCTTTGGCGTCCCCTTTCTCATGGATTAGGATTATGTTAGCGTTCTTCCAAGATTCCGGTACGCTCGAGGTCATGAGGCATTGTGTATATAGGGTGGCCAGTTTTTGTAGAACAATCTGCCCACCATCCTTCAACAAATCTGCTGTTACCTGATCCTCGCCAGCTGCCCTCCCCCTTTGCATAGTTCCCAAGGCTTTCCTTACTTCCTCCGGCGTTACTTGTGGGATTTCGAATTCCTCTAGACTGTTCTCTCTTCCATTATCATCGTGGGTGCCACTAGTACTGTATAAATCTCTACAGAACTCCTCAGCCACTTGAACTATCTCATCCATATTAGTAATGATATTGCCGGCTTTGTCTCTTAACGCATACATCTGATTCTTGCCAATTCCTAGTTTCTTCTTCACTGCTTTTAGGCTTCCTCCGTTCCTGAGAGCATGTTCAATTCTATCCATATTATAGTTCCTTATGTCAGCTGTCTTACGTTTGTTGATTAACTGAGAAGGTTCTGCCAGTTCTATTCTAGCTGTAGGGTTAGAGGCTTTCATACATTGGCGTTTCTTGATCAGATCTTTCGTCTCTTGCGATAGCTTACTGGTATCCTGTCTAACGGAGTTACCACCGACTTCTATTGCACACTCCTTAATGATGACCACAAGATTGTCGTTCATTGCTTCAACACTAAGGTCCTCTTCCTGAGTTAAAGCCGAATACCTGTTCTGTAGCTTGATCTGGAATTCCTCTATTTTCCTTCTTACCGCTAACTCATTCATCGACTTCTTATGTAGCAGTTGCTTCCGTTCCCTCCTCAGGTCTAGGCTAATTCGAGTTCGTACCATCCTATGGTCACTGCTGCATACCACCTTGCTGAGCACGTCCACATCTTGTATGATGGCAGGGTTAGCGCAGAGTATGAGGTTTATTTCATTTCTAGTCTAGCCGTTCGGGCTCCTCCACGTCCAGTTTCGGCTATCTCGCTTGCGGAAGAGGGTATTCATTATCCGTATATTATTCTGTTCCGCAAACTCTACTAATAACTCTCCCCTGCTATTACTAGTGCCTATGCCATATTCCCCCACTGCCTTGTCGCCAGCCTGCTTCTTGCCTACTTTGGCATTGAAGTCGCCCATCAGTAGAGTGTATTTTCTTTTCACTTTACCCATCGCCGATTCCACGTCTTCATAGAAGCTTTCGACTTCCTGGTCATCATGACTGGATGTAGGGGCGTAGACCTGTACAACCTTCATTTTGTACCTCTTATTAAGCTTCACAACAAGACCTGCCACCCTCTCGGTAATGCTATAGAATTCCTGTATGTTACCAGCTGTGTTCTTATTAATCAGGAATCCGACTCCTAGTTCTCGTATCTCCGCTAAGTCCCGGTAGCACAGGACGTGCCCGCTTTTTAGCTCTGTATATGCTTCTTTTGGCCTCCTAACTTCACTGAGCCCTATTATATCCCATTTACTGCCCTCTAATTCCTCCAATAGCACTGCTAGACTCGCCTCACTAGATAACGTGCTAGCGTTAAACGTTGCGAGGTTCATATATATATATACATATGTATATATATATATACATATATATATCGCATATCTTCAGGCTATGCTTCTATCATTGTGATGTCCCGGTCATGATTGGCACAAAGAACAAATAAATCGCTGCTGAGCAAATGCTTTGACGAAAGGCTTCGAGGCTCATACACGGTGTATTACGTCGTTTATCCACATTTACTGCTATGGAGCTCAGAAAATGATGAACAGCAGCCGAACGCATGAATAACTTTGCATACTTTGTTAACGCGACTGGTGAAATTCATATGAATGTAAACATTACGAGAATGCATGATTGTCAAATCGGTGCACCCATTCACTTCCACTTGAACTTTGCAATTGTTTTTCGGAAATGCGCTCTTGTTAGCAAACTTGGTTTAGTGGTCTTTCAGCCGCTACTCGCCATTACTTCAGCGTTTTTTCGTGTCATGCTGATGGCCGTCATGAGAGGCGGCAGATTAGCGCGAATCATGGAGAGAACGTGGCTGTGTAAAGGACGTCACGTGAATACTGGTCTGTTCTTCAATATAGGTATTATTATTTATAAGTTTGACTTGCAGCTGTTCGAGCTAACAAAATGTTCCCGCATACATGGGCAACCTTGCAGAATGAGAACCCAGTTCACAGTGAAGCAGTGTGTTTCGAGTAGTTGCATTAAGACTTTCAGTTGCTTGTAAAGAGCCACATAACTGAAAACCTTGCATGTTTGTGACTGTTTCGTTTAAAACATTCCCTGCAGATACCACTTTCTAACATTTCTTAATGTTCACGCATACAGGGAATTCATCCTTACAGAAGTTATTTAGCGAAACGTTAGTCATACTCCCCCCAATTCTATAGGTTCACGAAATTTGATCTCGGTCGCCTTCACTGTTCTCCCAGGGCTGTCGCATCAATTCTGCATTGTTCGTGAAATCCACGTATAAAGCTCCGTCTAGCTTGTACACGTAATTTGCTGCAAGGGGCGTAATTAGCGGGCAGACTTTGAAGTTTCACCCATAACGCACCCAAAACGCACCCATAACGCACCCCATGATTTCGCCAAATATGAACAAGGCACCTGATTTAGTTCACTGAGCACATCGGATAAAGCAAAAAAAATTTTTTAAGCACAACAAATAAAAAAAACTATGGTTGCCTCTTTATTTGCAACGCTTTTAATTAGACCAGGGGCCCTATAACGTAAAACTATTCCAGCATTTTTTTTTTATTTCACTCCCCTGACGTCAAATTTACGTAACCACTGGCACAAGCATCGGGCGGTGACCCGCAGCGCTGTCTGAACAGCCCAATCAAACGTTCTCCTTTTTAAAGGAGGTCACTTTTGTTTCTTTTAAAAACGAATTACGTTGCCTACGTTGAGCAGTTTTTCTTGCCTAATTGGCTGATAAGAGACGAGCAGCACGCTCAAGGGGAGAGAGTTTAGATGGGGCCGATTCAGCGCACTGAAAATAGGTAACTGCATGAAGAGGGAAGTGCCAGCGTCTGCGATTGGTCTGTTTCCCTTTATTTAGCTTGCGGTGGCTGGTCGAAAATAGCGGCGGCGTGCAACGGAAGATTAGAAGTGCCGCCAGAAAGGATCCTCAACCAAGAATACTTGGCAGAGCGATGTCGTATACGTGCCGAAAGGGCTCGATAACATTATACGGCCACACAAAAGTTTTATTATACGCAAATAAACTCATGCTTTGCAGAAGGGTTGAAATCTGGGCCAGTTGGTAAATAAATAAATAACTAAATAAATAAATAAATAAATAAATAAATAAATAAATAATGAATAAATAAATAAATAAATAAATAAATAAATAAATAAATAAATAAATAAATAAATAAAGAGAATAGGAGATTGCTGCCTGCCGATTGCTCACCCACTGGCTACTCGCACCTGCCTGAGAGCATGAGTTTTTTGAACAAAAAAAAACAGTCAAAAACACTCTGCTGGTCTTGCTGGGACTACACAGATTCTAATAAAGCTCAGGTGATAGTCCAGTCGTTGTGGTGTGAGCCTCTCCGCTTGTCCTTTGTGTTTTTGACTGTTTTTTTCGTTCAAAAAACTCATGCTCTCAGGCAGGTGCGAGTAGCCAGTGGGTGAGCAATCTGCAGGCAGCAATCTCCTATTCTCTTTATTTATTTAATTATTTATTTATTATTTTTATTTATTTATTTATTTATATATTTATTTATTTATTTGAACCTCAAGGGTCCCTGGCGGGACATTACATGAGGGGTGGGCGCAAGAATGGCGGTTAACAATGAATGTTACATGAGAATCATGACGATGACATGGCTTCCTCGATGGCAGTCTTGAAATGGGCTGGATCAGATTTACTGCTAAGTCGCAGGCAAGGTCATTCCAGTCACGAGCTGTGTGGACAAAAATGATTTCTGAAATGTAGTTGTTCGGGAACGTTGCGGGATGACGCTGTTTGGATGGCCTGTGCGGGGTGTTCGACGTACTGGCAGGATGAGCTTGGTGTCACGGGACGAACAATCGAAAAACCTGTGATAAAGGCAGATACGTGAAATTCGGCGACGGGAAGCGAGAGAAGGAAGTTTTAGTTGCAACTTCAGGGCGGATATACTAGAGTATCGCGAGTAGTTTGAACGAATAAAGTGAGTGGCACGATTTTGAACAGATTCAAGAGCTGAGATAAGGTTAGACTGATGGGGGTGAAATATTGCGCAAGCGTATTCAAGTTTAGGTCGCACAAATGTGCGAACTGGAACTGGAACTTTAGAACTGGAGAGTCTCCGGCTATTCAGAAAAAAAAAAAGAACTTTGTTCGGCCGATCGATGCATCTTTAACGCGTACACGTCATGTTGACGCAAATAATGTTTGCGGTTTTATGATGTCGGGGTCGGGTAACAGGCAGGGAAATTGGGTGCAGCCTGAAACGTTTTGGCCAAATGGCGAAAAGGGGTCGAATCAGAAATAATTATTTTTCTTTTGTTCGGTCGAACCATACATAATCAGTGTGTGCACGTCATGTCAGATTGGGAGCTATCGCGGTTTTCGTGACGTCGCACGACAGACAGGTGAAGTGGAGGTTGTCCAACAAAGTTTTTGATCAATCGAAGAGGGGTAATTGCAGAATTGGAATAGAAAAATTCGGAATAGCGTTACGTTATAGCGCCCCTGGTACACCACAGAGAAAT
Organism: Dermacentor andersoni; assembly: GCF_023375885.2. Classification (NCBI taxonomy): domain Eukaryota; kingdom Metazoa; phylum Arthropoda; class Arachnida; order Ixodida; family Ixodidae; genus Dermacentor; species Dermacentor andersoni. Next base: position 145,534,575 of record NC_092817.1, on the reverse strand, counting down.
GCCGAAAGAATGAGGGTTCAGTAACTATTTGTGGCACTCGTAATATACTCAGAATCTGAAATTTTCGAGAGTCATTGCACCTAAGGTTTCCCGCGTTTCCGCAATATGTATATTTTTTGGAAGCCGGAGTTCTTCCGGGACATTGGTAAACATGACTGAAAACGGCAGCGTGACACTTTCGAGTACATTCAAAAGTAAATTATTATAAAAAATGAATTCCATTTACATACGTGTACTTCGGCAGCAAAAATTTGCGATCGCATTCCCCCCAAGTTCAGTAAATTTGACCTTGTGGTTACGTGTAGTTACATCAGGGCAGCTAACTGATTTTCTCGCTACGTGTAAAATACACTCTTAATCTTCAGGAGCAGTTGCATGCCCAATTTAATGCAAAAGCCATGAGTAACCCAGACGCTTGGAACATTGCTTACACAATACCCATAACGTGCCCCATTGTTTCGTCACATATAAACAAGGTGTCTTCTATAGTTCACCGAGAATCCCTGAGAAACGAAGTACAATCCTCGTATCACGCACGAAAATACAGTACAAAAGAAAAAAAATGAAACTATGATTCAATATTTATTATTTATGTGTCTGTTGAAGCGAGGAGCATGACATTTCCATCACACAGTAACCTGACATTCTCCATATTTTTAGTGAATTTGAAGTTGGTGTCTTGTGCAGTACTTTTATTACCCTGGGAACCATCGCGGATAACGGCACGGTGATATTCTGGAATGCTTGATGAAGTTACTTTCTGCACAGGCTGAAAGTTACCTACACCGATTAGGCATTCATCGCTCATCACTCACAACATGCTTCCTACTTGAACGAGATATTAACACCGTGTCTCGCACAGATCATCGAGGAGACCAGTGAAAACTAATTGCCTGTCCTGTACAACGCATACAAATTTGGGAAACACAAGGATTCAGTAATTATTTACAAAGCACATCATTAACTTACACAGTTCAACCTCTACACATCGCCCATAATGTCTCCCGCATTTGCTGAAGACATGAAATGCTTCTCATTTCTTGTTCCTTTTAGCCAAGCGGCGAAAGATTTGAAGAGTTTCATATAAGCATGTGAACAGGCAGAAAACGAGGGTTTAGCAATTCTCGTTTAACTCCAATATGACATATAAACTTCAAAATTTCCTTGCACACTGTCCCTATCATTCGCCATACTATACGTCAAACTGTAGTGTTCGTGAGTTATGTAGTTTATCCATAAAACTGTGAAAAGCTGCGTATAACGCTTCCGAGCGCTTCTACAGTGGCTGTTAACAGATTCGATGTAAAATAAGCTTCTTACAGGGCCATACCCAAACAAACTGAATGTAAGCTCTGCCGGGAGGAAACTACACATCTTCAAACCAATAAATTACAACTGAACCGTGTATAAACAAAGCATGTTTGATAAATCTTCCTTGGGCGAGTAGGTTCATATATTAGAAGGAAAAACAGTAGGGCAAAAAGGAAACAATGAGAAGATGAGTACACCATCTTGGCACTTCCTTCCAACTGCGGTTTATTGAAGCAACGTTATATTTCCTCCTTACATTGTTTTATTAAGGCCAAAGATAATGCGGCCGTTGAAAAACGGTCATCGTCATCGGATTCATTTCAAGAAGTACGGGGCTTCATAGCCTGTTTTGACCAACCTTTTCTGTTGATGTGGTAGCACCTGCTACATATCATCTGTCTGGAAATTTCCAGTTATCACCCGAAGCATGTCTCTATTGGAAGAGTTAGTAAACGTAGTTCTTCTAATATTGGTACAACAGGTCACTGATTGTTGTTTTGTTTTTATAACACAAAAAGCTGAGTTGTGTTTATTGACACCGGTCAGTTGCACTAATATTGCTTTTAGCTGACCAGACGGTATTCCATGAAAGCGTTTGGATACTTCTTCTGTGTAACAGTAATGCTTTGGTGAGCAAATGAATATTTGTGTTAAAATTTCAGGAGAGATTAAGGTTTTTGCCCAGGTTACTTAAACACTGAATACTTGAAGCAACGTCTGTGAACAAGTACCACTTCCGGTCATCTTCATCAGGGCACTGACCCGGTCATCTTAGGACCTTCACAGCTTTGTTTGTTGAAAAAAGATTCGAATCAATGAATATGCAAACTGCATTATTGAATATTTCCAATGAAAAATAGATCCCGATTCATATTTGAAGTCTTACATTCGCATAATTGTGCAGACATATGAACATGTACGGTGCGCTACCTGCGCGCAGATACATAAAACATTAGTTGGATATTCCTCGCAGTGCATTTACGACGCTTTTAGGGTATTCATGTTCACCAGCGGCATCAAATAGGCAGTGTTCATTAACATTCCGTCCACTTCTCTTCCTTTTCGGCAATGCAAAACTAATAATAAAAAAGAAGTCAATGTGACTGCACAACCAACTATAGCTGCCCTACTCGCAGAGGAGTCATTTGTTGTGTTGTTCTTTAACAATAACTGCTATTTCACAAAGAACGTCCCCCACGTGACCTAACGTGTAGATAGGACGGCCGCACCAATAATCATAATTTTATCCTCACCCTATGGATAATAGAGCTGATGAATTTCGTCGAAGCTATTTGCCCACTTCTCCCTGATGTGCTGAGCGTTTCTATCCTTGCATTATGATATTTGAACATACAGGTATCTTTCTTTTTGTCACTGAGGGAACTACTGGAGGAAAGGAAGCTCAATAGATATTGGCTCTGCGTCTTCCGTGCAGTAGAAAATAGCACTGTTATATCGTGCGTGTGGAAGAAAAGTTTGGTATGTTGTCCTGTTTTCCTCTTTCCCGTAGGTCATCACAGCTCTGTCAGGAAGCAACAACAACGGATTCGTGGCTATTGATGACCTGTTAGTCAGTGAGATGCCTTGCGACGAGACGGGTGAGTTTACCGTCGGTAATGGGACCATTACACATTATTTTCACCAGCACAGCAGTAAAGAACTTGAGCCATTGATAATTGTCATAGTAAGTACGATATGATTATCAGTCTTTCTCCATAAAGGGCGCTTTCAGGAAACTTGTCACAATATGATTGTAGGCTTTCCCTAACATTAGCATCATAGAACATCTTTTTATACGAGAAATGGTGGTGAAAAAATAGGCCTACAAAAGCAACAAAAGAGACAATCCTTACCTGGAAACCCGATTTGCCACGTGTATGAACAAATTGCCAGTGAATAAATGAAATAAATAGGGTTATGCTCTCAATCGCATTAAAAACAGATAATTTGAAGTAAGAAAGGCTAATAATATTTTAACAAATATCATTTAGCATTTCTTGTACTAGTATCGACTTACGTTGTCGAAACTGTTCTTGCTCTGAGATTGCTGCCTTCTTCAGTTCGCCATTAAAGAATAGGGCAGGCTCCCACTTTACAAAATGCTTGTTTGTATTAGTAGTGCACTCGAATATTTCTTTCAGTGTAGTCACCTTACGGGTTTTTTTCCCTTAGGCCACTTTTATAATTTAATTAGCGCTTTATTGGTAGCTATTCTAATAAAATAAGGAACCGAAACGTGACTAGGATCTCACGATTTAGTATGTTGTCCCACTGTGCGTTTCCTATGGCTGCCGAAACGTTTATTACACATTTTCCATGTAGCCAAAACAGACAAGCTTGTAGTTATGTAGGATTACTAATATCTCGTACGACTCGTGTCTTGCTGAGTTTCTTTCCTAGGTAGAAAAGAAAGAGAAAATCACGAGCTAACGTTGGCAAGATGAACACACGAGGCAGTGCACTATCAAGGCGAACATCTATTGCAGATGGGCCAATATGAAAAATCATAACAGAAATAATAACAATGAATACCTATTGAATTTAATAAATGCGCTGAATCAATAGATCATGCCACGCACCCCAAGTCGGTAAAGTTTGATGGTGCTCTCCATTCTTCCTACGACAAAGCTCGATCGACACGGATGTTCCGCTGCGGCAACAACCAGCTGGTGCCAGTGCAACAAGTATGCGACTTCGTTTCTGACTGTAACAACGGCGCTGACGAACGTGACTGTGGTGACTGTGACTTCTCCAAAAGCACGTGCGGTTGGAATATCAAAGGCCTCGCGAACCGCGACACGATGGCCTGGCATCGCACGCCCATAGGAAGTGTGCCTAGGTCGCCATCTACGGGATCCGATGAAAGGCGAGGCGGTGAGTAGCCGTTCACTTTTTGTGCGCTTACGTACACACCGAGCTGCAGATAGAAGAAGGCTTGTTTGAGGAGGAACAGAATGCCTTGAGACCTCACTCGCTGAATTTTGCAAAAACAAAACAATAAAGATATAGCGTTGTATGCGTGGGCTCCACTGTAAAAGCAAACGACTGAAAGTGCGGTTGTCACATTCCATTGCTTTCTATACGCTGGCTGAATGAAGTCATGCTACTGCCCTGCGCAGCGGAGCAGACAGATGCAGGTACGGCCAAAACAATACGTCTTTCGCCAAGCGGTGCCAATGTACACTTACCAGAGGCAGATATTCGCACGGGCTCTACACTGATGCGTTCCCTTCAGCAGAGATCGCATGAGCTAAAATTGATTTTGGATAAATTTGTTGATTTATAATAACATCAGTAAGCACGTCCTTCCCTTGGTAAGTCGGATGAGTTGGATGATTTATCCAAACCGTTCTCTGCCAAATCAACACTCCTTCCTATGCCGCAGATATTACCTGCTATTTATTCTGCATTTTTGTCTAAGCACCACGGCGAAATTGCAACGGAAGCCTCACCGTGAAGATAACTTAAACGTATCCTCCTGTTTTCTTCCTTTTATGGTAAACGTTACTTCTGCGTGATGATGATGCGTAACATTTTTACGGCGCAAAGTCCAGATATGGCCGAAGAGCGCCGCTATTTCACTGTGCCTAAGGACACAAGGATAAAGATGCAACATCGTGTCGTCGATTACTACGCTGAGGCTGTATCTTGTACGTTCATGGGTCTTGCGGTGTGAAGGCACATCCCGGCTGCTTTTCGTCATCAATGATGATGACTTGTTCCGGTTCAAGGTAGCGTTAATTTCTTGGAAAGCTACTTCTGTAGACTCACACGTGGATCTCATTTCATATTCAGGATGAACACTCTACGTAATCGCTTCCCAGCTAAAAAAACAATTGGTGTTGATCTGCAATCTAATGAACAAGGTGTCACAGGAGGTTACTACTGTTTCCAGAATCTGTGTGCTGAGTAATTTTCTAGGCGGTAAAAAATTTAAGGTTTTCTGAGGGTTTTTCGAATACCAACTGCTTTTAACTTCTTCGTGCAAAAGTGTTTGCACGTAGTCTTTTGCAGAGCTTTCATTTGTAAACGTGTTTCTAGAGCAGCAGTTTTTCTTTTGAATTTCTTGCATTAATATATATATATATATATATATATATATATATATATATATATATATATATATATATATATCGTTCCAACAGACTGATTTCTCTGGCACCGTATATTCCGGTGAAATTTTTTCTACATCCGATTGTCCCATTAGTTACAGGGAGTTTTTGCATAGGAACAAGAATTTTTGTAAATTTGGGCGCAGATATTGTAAACGATTCTTTAAAATTTACCCTCCACATTACTTTCACAAAAAATTGTATGTTGCGCGTGAGGTGTTAAAGTGTTCTGTAAAATAATATATCCGTATTCAAGTATTGTATAAAATAATTTATTCTGTTGTTATCTTCTTTGCAGGCCACTACCTTCTATTGTATTCGAATTCAACCTTTCAGATTTCTGCGAATGCCAGAATCAATTCTCCCATCATAAGGAACACTGACAAGTTATGTGCCATGCAGTTTTGGTACAATTACGCCGAAGTGGGTAAGTGATTTCTATTCCGCGTGCACGCTCAGCAAGGTACTGAGTAGGGCCATTTTTGTGTAACCTACAACACTCAGTAAGGTCAGATTTGAAGTAAATTCCTAATAACAAAAAGTTACTTCACCTACCAAGTATTTTCTTTTCCTTTCAATTAACAATTTTTGCGCCTGTAGTGACACTGCAAATAAGTTTGAGCTGCTTAAATAAAAATTGTGTTTTAGTTCGTCTTCTTTAAAAGCAACGCATTTCTTGGGAAACGTTTGCCACTTTGACAGTATATATCTAGCCACCCATATCTTGGTGCTCTCATGGTCGTTTCGTTAACTTGGTATGTACTAAAATTGGGATAGTATCACAACAGTCTATGACGAACATAAATGATCTATTATTACATGAATATGATAATATACGTCATGTAGGTCACGAAGGAGCCGCTTCGTCTTCGTGTTCTAATGTTCGTTTTGTTAACTTGGTATGTACCACAATTGGCACAGTGTGACAAAAATGCAGGATAAACAAAAATAATAGGTCATGAACTGCATGACTTGGCATGCGTGCCATGTAGGTCATGAAACAGCCCCTACATCTTGAAGCAAGGTCTGACTACGGGCTAGTTGGAGCTAGTTGGAAGCTTGTCCACGTCGTCCTTTTTGTCCTCCGTCTATGTTTGCGCTGTAAGTGACGAGTTATACCTACATCTTGGTATGTACTAAAATTGGCATAGTATGACCAGAGTGCATTCGGAACATAAATGATAGGTTGTGGTATGAATGTCACCACATGCGTATTATGTAGTTCGTGAAACAGACGCCTACATTTTCGTATGCACCAAAATATGCATAGTATGACAAGAGCGTATGACGAACATGAATGATAGGTCATTGCAGGAATGTCACTACATGCGTGTCATGTAGGTCATGAACCAGCCGCCTACGTCTTGGTGCTCTTATGTTTGTTTCGTTAATTTGGTATGTATCAAAATTGGCATAGTAGGACAATAGTGAATGAAGAACATAAATTATCGGTCATTACATGAATGTCATGACATGCGCCTCATGCAGAACTTGAAACAGCCTCCAACGGCTTGGTGCTTTCATGGTCGTTTTGTTAACTTGGTAGACGCTCCACAGACTGCTTCGCATAACATCAATTCCCCACAGGGCGTGAGATCTGCCGGCTTTTTTTTTTTTTTCAATCTGAGTTGCACCCGCAACACGTGAAACTCCACGTCCACCCACCGCCTAGAACTGCATTACGACAATACAGCTAAATATTTAAAGTACACCGGATATGCAAACCTTCACCTTTTTCTAAATATGACCTACAGAAATAATTAGTGGTCTCAACCCCGAAAGTAGTCAACTAGTTACATGGATGTACACCAGCATTGTAATCAACCAGCGCAAATGCATCTAGCGTTCTTTTTTTTTTTTTTTTTTGAGACACTGAACGTGCAGTGTTATTCCTCCCGGCCCCATATTATTTTTATGTTGTTTGCAGCGGAGGTTTCACCTAAAGGGCGTTAAAGGCAGTGGTAATGGTTTGAAACATGCTATGAGATTTTGTTGGAAAAGAAAAAGACAGTATTTATAGCTACATAATTTAATATGTTGTTCGCGGTTTAAATATAAACCACCGTTGAAGATCTGTAAACAAAGCCACTAAAAATGCTAAGTCGCGACTCATTACGGTGAAGCTTTCGTACTGGCAATGCTGGGCTAGCACGTGACCACACATTCTGCACGTAAGCCGGCTGTTATGAAGCGCACGATACGTATAGCGTAAAATTGTATTGTTCACGCTTCATTGTGTACACATTATGATGTAAGGAAGCTTCGCGCTTGTGAGCGGTTTTGCTCTTACGGGAGAAAGAAACACAGAGCAACGTGGCATCCCTCATTGCACGGTGGTAGTAACTTTGTGCAAAGCGGCGCACGTTGCTCTATTTTACGTGCTGTCTGATATGAACGCAAGTTCTTATCACGCCATGCGAGCTAAAATTATCCGCTCCAGTTAACACAGTTTTTAAGCAACGACATGCTTCCGAAATAAAAAGCACCCGTATTGTTCCAGCAACAGGCTTCTGCACATCAATTATAAAAGCTTCGCTTCGTGATTCATAAATTTACTCGGCTACTAAAAAAAAAAAAAAGAAATATGGCAGACCCCACGCTCTGTGGGAATCGATGTCATGCGAAGCAGTGCGGGCTCAGCATACAGAGTTAACGAAAATACCATGAAAGCATCAAGGCGTAGGTAGCTGCTTCATGACCTACATGACACAAATGTCATGACATTCACGTCACGACCTATCATTTATGTTCGTCATACATTCTTGTCATACTATGCCAATTTCTATACATAGCAAGGCGTAGGTGGCTGTATGATGGCCTACGTGGCACGCATGTAATGAACTTTCATTTATGTTGTGATACAATCTTGTCGTACTATGGCATGTTTGGTACATACCAAGGCGTAGGTGGCTGTTTTATGACCTACGTGATGTGCATGTCATGACAATCATGCCATAATCCTATCATTTACGTTCGTCATACACTCCTGTCATACTATGCCAATTAAGGTACAAATCAAATTAACGAAGGGACCATGAGAACACCAAGACACAGGCGGCGGTTTCATGACCTACATGACAACATGTTATGATATTCGTGTCATGACCTATCTTTTATGTTCGCCACACACTCTTTGTCATACTAGGCCAATTGTGGTGCACACCAAGTTAACGAAATGACCATTAGAACACCAAGTCGTAGGTGGCTAGATAGATACTGTCCAGTGGGAAATGTTCGCCCACAAATGCTTCGCTTTTAAAATAGCTTTGCTTGACTCCTATAAGACGAAATAAGTATTACAGGAAACTATGAAAACACGTCGCCATTGTTGCAGGAATAATTCCACATTTCAGGAACGATGAACGGCATGAACATTGGCTTGATAATCAAAAGGATATTTGCTTTCTAAAGCCGCAACTGTCTGCTTCTGACTTTTGCCAGTGTGCAATTGCTGCTGCGCTCACCTATTACTGTTTTCAGCTTAGCAATTGATAAAGCCGGTCGTGACTTCACAACGAAAAATATTGATAAAATATGAACCAGAACGTTTTTCGCGTTACCAATGCTCTGCTGACCCCTCGCACCGGTAGGCTTTCTGTTGTAAAAAAGAAAAGAAATTGGGCATTATCAAAATAGGTTGTGCATCCCTTAGTCTGCTCGACATTGTCTTCACTTGAATATTTTAGCTGGTGTTGGTTATTCCGTATATTTGTATTGCCATCTGCGATATTATGGCGCAGTTCCTGAACGAGCTGTTATGGTAATGCTCAAAGTAGCAGAGTTTACTAGAATTTAGGAGTGATATACTATCAGCGGTGCTTATCTGCGAACGTATTTCCTCGCTGTAAAATAATTTGACTTAATATTGGTGCAGTCACAAAGCAATACTTTGAACACATGAGTGATCGCAAGCTGGAATAGCGGCCGCACCCAGTGATAGCATCCCGCGGAAGACACGACTTCATGCACCTATGCCTGCGTGGTTGATATCGTCACGTGGTCGTGACGTCAAAGAACACAGTATCAATACTGTGAAAGGCAAAACTAGCTTTTATTGGGCGAACCTGGGCCCACAAAACAGGCTACACTAAAAGCACAACGAGAGCGGCAAACACAGTCGACGATCGTCGAAAATCTGATCTACGGGTCAAAGGCATCGGCTTTTATACATCAATCGTCGAATGTTCCAGACTAATCACTGGGACCCGCGTGTCTTCCACAAAGTTCTACACTATTCGCGTCGCGCATACATGCAATCAGATTACACAAGGTTTGGTGACAGACAGCGGATGGAACTATCGATAACATTCCAGAAACTTCCGATACATGCAGGCGCGTCCTGCGCTGTGGGATAACATTTGTTAGACGGTGAAACATGTCACCCGATAAAGACAAGTACACGCGTCAATATTAGGTAACGGGAAAACCGCAGTGTTTTTTTTTTTTTTTTTTGCAGCTTTAATCCTTTGCTCTAAATATTGCAGCAATACATGCGGATGTCGTGCTCACCCTGAATGTTGGTGGCTACACAATGCCTGTGTGGACCCTCCGCATGCTTGGAGCACCGCACCGTGCCGGAGTCTGGAATAGAGCAATCTTGAACATCGGGCGCTACAGAACGGCTATCAGCGTAAGTTCCTATACGAGTGGCATTCTGCCGGTTTAGTGCCAAAGGTAAAACAGAAGGTTTTCGTGTGAATACCTGCTGCACTTATGTAAGCAAACTAACGTCACGTTTTAAGTGAACTTGAATCGGGAGCAGAATTGTTACCTATACAGTTAGGTCACCTATAATTTTAGCCGAATCTGGGTGGTTAGCGAGAATACACACAAAATATTTTGAGAGAATTACCTGTCTAATTAAGCTAATCAGTTTTTAAGTATAGACACCGCTCAAGCTGTCTACGATGACGTGTCCCGACTGGAGAACACCAAATATTTTTTGGAAAATAAAGTTACAGAAGGTAATAGGGCCTCCAAAAACAGCAAGAAAGACCTTCCCTGTACGTCTTACATAGCCGGAAGAAAGCTTACCGGCTACAATGGAACCGCCTGGCTGTAGTATCAATGTGTTTCGGTAATTTGCACTATACCGCCATTCGCCATTTGCCCCTGAGAAAGGAGCCAAGTCAACGCCACAACGTCGTGCCTAATAAATGAGGTTTTGTTGCGATATCAATTATATGGGCATTCCAGACAAATTTCCGCGTTCATCTTCGTCGTTTCCCTCATCGCTGTGAGGTTCCGCATGAAATGCAAGAGCGATAAGATCGCGGCGTCGCACCGTATGCTGTAGGTGCGAGAGGAAACATGCAAGCTTGAGCAGAGAAGTATGGGGGCTTGACATACGGCATCCTCTCGCACACGCAAGAGGGTGAGTTAGTAGGTGGTCGGGAGCAAGGACGGCGGAGGCAGGTTAGCGTGCATCTCCTGTGCTATTCCGGCCGTAGCTGTGCATGGCACGGTGAAGCGGGCCCTACCTTGGAGGTAATCTGCAGCGGTTGCAAAGACTAATCAACACGAGATCACTTACGGCTACGCGTGCGCCGTGTTCTCACGCGCCTAATTTGTGTTGAAACAAGAGGCAGCATGAAGGCGAATTCTCGCGCCGCCGCTGCCACTCTTCATAACGCCATGTTTTTGAGAGTGAGTGTAGGCGGTGCTTGAGTGAAATCTGTTCAGATCTGCCGTGCGCGCATGACACCATGCTATGTGACTTAATTAGTAGACGAGTGTTTACTACAATTTCCAAATCTAATAAAACTACGAGACCACGGTGTAGTTGTCCAATATTTTGATATAGCTATCACTGCTTCGCCCTTCGGGCGAAAGGGCGACATTTATAGTGATTAGCATTCTCAGAGTACCTCATGCAATTTTTGGGGAATCTATCTATCTATCTATCTATCTATCTATCTATCTATCTATCTATCTATCTATCTATCTATCTATCTATCTATCTATCTATCTATCTATCTATCTATCTGTCTGTCTGTCTGTCTGTCTGTCTGTCTGTCTGTCTGTCTGTCTGTCTGTCTGTCTGTCTGTCTGTCTGTCTGTCTGTCTGTCTGTCTGTCTATCTATCTATCTATCTATCTATCTATCTATCTATCTATCTATCTATCTATCTATCTATCTATCTATCTATCTGTCTGTCTGTCTGTCTGTCTGTCTGTCTGTCTGTCTGTCTGTCTGTCTGTCTGTCTGTCTGTCTGTCTGTCTGTCTGTCTATCTATCTATCTATCTATCTATCTATCTATCTATCTATCTATCTATCTATCTATCTATCTATCTATCTATCTATCTATCTATCTATCTATCTATCTATCTAATCTATCTATCTATCTAACAATTTTCCCGTCCACTTGAGTCACTAGCAGTGGGTAGTCCATTATCTAATCGGTAGCGCATTGGGCTGCTGTGCGGATGGAACAGAGTTCTGATGGAACAGAGTACTGATGGAACAGAATGTACCCCCCGCTCAATGAACCTCTCTTATCGCAATTTGGAGCACTGTCTATGTGTCTCTGTCTCTACCACTCTTCAATGAACCTGACGCGAAATTGGGCCCCTGGGCATGTTCCGCTAGGTATACGCCGCTCTTCAATGACCCTCTGTGATGGCAACATTAGTCACTCGGTACGCGCCACTGGCTATCAGCCGCTCTCCAATGAACGTCTTTGAGGTCACCTTGAATAATTATGAGCCACTTAGTATGTAACCCCTCTTCAGTGACAAAAAACCACATAGAATTTATTCGGTGCTGTACAGTATCGAACTCGCGTCATATATTATCAGGCCAAGCTTTTCTCAATTTAAAGAAAACGAAAAGAAAAGCGCCTGGCGTGGACTCCGCTGCAGCGCCGCTAAATAATGCAGCGTGTCCCGAAGAAAGTTGCGAGAGAGGAGCCTGGCTACATGCAGGTCCCATACATGACGCGTCTCTGTGGTGGCAATGCGGAGTGTCGTCGCGGCAGCTCTTCATTGCTAATCGCATTGTCGACATTGGTCGGGACACGGGTGCTGTCGTAACTGTTCTTTTTAGTTGTTATTAGCTTTACAATTGGGCCGATTTTTCTTCGCTGGCGCTTTCAATGCTCCAGATCTGGATCATCAAGCTACGGCCTAAACAATAGAAAAAATTGGAGAGTCTAACTTATACAAGCAGACTGAACTATGTGGCTATAGCAGACAGAGTGATTGGACTAAAGAGAAATAAAGAGGGATCTGGTGGAGCACTTAGTGCGCGGGGGAACGCGTGCACACGATCCCCACTATATGTCATTCTTGCTAGTGTACTTCAAGAAGTGCATTAGTGCGCTATTAGAGTTTTGCGCCAAAGACAGGTGTGGCCACAGTGTCAGTATTCTTGACTCAGAACGGGGTGTGTAGTTCAGCCGGTTTAATGTGAGACGTGTTATACGTCATCACGAGGACAGATACACTACAGGTGTTCAACGGTTTCCTCACAACTGCAGGAACAACACGTCAGGCTGTCGCTTATTGTAATATGGTAGGAGTTCACACCAAAGCAGAAATTCGGGTTAGGTTTTTTTTCCATTAATATCTAATTTAACAGCCTGTGAAACGAGCGGCGAATATAAAGAGAGACACAGCACCCTGTACGTCTCTAGTATGTTCGTATCGTTTTAGGTGCGTTTAATAGCATGCATATGAGTAAGCGTTCATAAACCCCCCCCCCCCAGCCAGAAGCAGTAAACTAATGTTACTTCGCAGCGGGTGAGGCTAGTATAGGCCCATGGAGCTGTGGAGAAAGGCCGCAAATTGCAGACTCATCTATAATTCCAAAAGTATTTTCTTCAACCGGGCAAGCAGACGAAGTTCCCTTGTAGCGTCCGTCCTCACCTAAAGAATTGGAAGTGTCTGGGCATCTTCGGAAGTACGCACACAGGGAATCCTGTCAGTAATGTCGCTGCCGACGGTACGACAATGACGCGAGCGAAAGCTACTGAAAGATGACATCCTTGGAACATTAAAAATCTATATTCTTCTTGCAAGTCTCCATCCTAGCTCGATGGAATCTATATTCTTCTAGCAAGCCTCCATCCTAGCTACTGAAAGATGACATCCTTGGAACATTAAAAATCTATATTCTTCTAGCAAGTCTCCATCCTAGCTCGATGGAATCTATATTCTTCTAGCAAGCCTCCATCCTAGCTACTGAAAGATGACATCCTTGGAACATTAAAAATCTATATTCTTCTAGCAAGTCTCCATCCTAGCTCGATGGAATCTATATTCTTCTAGCAAGCCTCCATCCTAGCTCGATGGAAGGGGCAGCGCCTAAACCGTCGCCTCAGAAGTAAGGTTTCCAAACTGAACACAGCCATCGAGGAGCATTGTCAAACCCTCAGCCGCCAACAATGGACTGAGCTGTGTAACACGGTGGATGGACAACTTCATCACCCTTCCTCGTGGACACTGCTCAAACATCTGCTTGATAATACCACCACCCGCACCACCCAACAGGATCGGCTGCAGAAGCTCCTTTATACGGAGACACTTAAGCAAGGTCCACAACAGGTGCTTGACTACCTCTGCACCAGATATATCTCCAGGGGAGAAGTCAGTCCACACAGCAATTACATCAGTAGCCCCAACCCTACACTAGACGCCGATTTCAGCGTATCTGAAATACATGCCGCTCTACGCAAGCTTAACGGTCGTTCTGCTCCAGAGCCAGACGGGGTCACTAACAAAATGCATCATGTAACCGCACTGAAAAACAAGGGACAAGGAAGGAACACAGAAGACAGGCGCGGTTCCTTCCTTGTCTGTGTTCCTTCCTTGTCCCTTGTTTTTCAGTGCGGTTACATGATGCATTCCATTAACGACCACCAACTAGCCCGCTTATCCCTGTTAAAAATTCACTAACAAAAGCCTTCGCAATCTCGATGACGAGTCCGTGTCCCATCTGACTGACTACATCAACGATTGCTGGCGCAGTGGTGCCCTTCCAGCCGCCTGGAAGACTGCCAACGTTATCCTAATCCCAAAGCCTGGCAAACCATCTAGCCTCAATAACTTAAGGCCCATCTCCCTCACTTCATGCGTAGGCAAGGTGATGGAACACGCCTTCTTAGCACGCATCAACAGTCACCTCGAGGACAACTCTCTCTATCCCCACACCATCATTGGATTTCACCCTCACCTTTCTACTCAAGACGCTATGTTGCAGCTCAAACATCAAGTGCTAAACGATCGTTCCCGTAACATGAAAGCCATTCTCGGACTCGACCTCACTCAAGCCTTTGATAACATTTCCCATGCAGCTATCCTTGACCAGGTCTCCAACCTCCACCTGGGAGAGCGAGAGAGAGAAAACAAGGGTAGGAAAGGCAGGGAGGTCAACCAGAACAGCATCCGGTTTGCTACCCTACTCTGGGGGTGGGGGAAAGGGGAATAGAAAGAGGAAGAAAGGGACAGAGGAAGCACTGAGTACGTGTGGGAGCGACACCACACACAAGGACACTATAAACGGTCTGTTAAGCCCGTGCACTTCAAGTACCGCACTAGTGCAAGAATCGCTTTTCGAGTCAGTGACGGGTGTGGCCACGGTCCGAGTATCTTTGACTCAGTGAAAGATCTCGAGTCCAGTCTGCGTAAAGTTGTCCGCAGAGAGAGGCGTTGGACATCGTAGCGAGGGCAGGTACACAATAGGTGCTCGATGGTCTCCTCGCACCCACAGGAGTCGCACATCGGGCTCTCGGCCATTCCCATACGGTAGGAGTATGCGTTCGTGAACGCCACTCCCAGCCACAAGCGACACAACAAGGTTGCTTCGCCGCGGGTGAGGCTAGATGGCAGTTGTAGCCGTAGCGTGGGGTCCAGTTTACGTAATCTGCAATTGAAGCCACTTGTAATCCAGAGATCTTGGGACTTCTTACGCGCAAGTTGGCGAAGTTCTCTGGCAGCGTCCGACCTCGCCAAAGGTGTTGGACGCGTCTTGGTATCTTCGTGGGCACACCGGGCAGCCTTGTCAGCTAGGTTGTTGCCGACGATGCCACAGTGAGCAGGAATCCACTGAAATATAATGTGGTGTCCACTTTCCAGAGCATGGTGGTGCAGTTCCCTGATTTCAGATGTCATTTGCTCGTAAGTTCTGTGACGTAATGCGGACTTGATGCTGTGAAGGGCTGCCTTAGAGTCACAAAATACGACCCATTTCTCTGTAGGCTCTTCGGTGATGTACATCATAGCGGCATGGAGAGCTGCAAGTTCTGCCGATGTAGATGTAGTCGTGTGCGACAATTTGAATTTAACTGTAACATTCTTGGCTGGAACGACGAATGCGGCAGTTGAGCTGGTAGGTGAGGTGGAACCATCGGTATATATATGTATGCGGTCATGATACGTCTGGTGCAGTAATATGAGCGTAAGTTGCTTCAGAGCCGGCGATGGATGATTGGACTTTTTTGTAATTCCAGGAATAGTAAAATTCACTTGAGGCTGTCGCAGGCACCACAGGGGAGAGGAAGGCTTCACCGCCGGTGTAAATGATGCTGGTATGTACTCATGATGAGCGCTAATAACTCGTGAAAAGGTCGCTTGAGGTCTCTCGGCTGGTAGGGAGGCCAAATGATGGTCGGGGATCCTTGACAGATGGCGAATGTGCGCTCTGAGAGAGTCGACAGCTACATGTGTCTGGATTGTATGGTCTCCTGCGATGGCGATTGTCGCTGCTGTTGAGGTGCACCTAGGCAGCCCTAAACACGTGCGTAGGGCTTGACCTTGTATGCTCTCTAAGGCGCGAAAGTTCGTCTTGCATGCATTTGACAATACTGGTAGGCTGTAACGAAGGAGCCCGAGAAACAAAGCCCTGTACAGCTGCAACATAGAATGGACTGGTGTACCCCAGTTTTTCCCGCATAGAAATTGGAATACCTGAGCAATGG
This sequence comes from Dermacentor andersoni, assembly GCF_023375885.2. Taxonomy (NCBI): domain Eukaryota; kingdom Metazoa; phylum Arthropoda; class Arachnida; order Ixodida; family Ixodidae; genus Dermacentor; species Dermacentor andersoni. The sequence continues at coordinate 145,518,236 of NC_092817.1, read as the reverse complement.
CGACTAGCTTCTTCTTCAGATAGACGCAGTGAGGGCTCCACGAGAGGTTGCGGTCAATGATGACGCCCAGAAAGCGATGCGTCTTAACATAGAGTACAGCTTGACCATTGATGGTAACAGGATACGATGACATTTGTTTCCGCGTAAAACCAAGTAATGCGCACTTTTCAGTAGACACACTGAGGCCTTGCTCTCAGAGATAAGAAGCCGTCATGGTTGCCGCCCACTGAAGCCTGGCTCTTAGCTGAGGGCGAGTCACCGCAGAGGCCCAGATGCAAATGTCGTCGGCGTATATTGAGGCATGTACTGTCTGCGGTAGGTAATCCACTAGTCCTACCAGGACGAGGTTGAACAAAATAGGGCTCAACACTCCACCCTGTGGCACACCACGGCAGATGGAATGGTCTGAAGTTGGGCCGTCTTCGGTCTGTAAGAAAAAACGCCTCTCAGTCAAATAGTCCCGAATCCATTGATACATCCGGCCACCAACTCCAACAGCCTCAAGTGAGTTTAGTATGGCCTCATGGGCGACGTTGTCGTATGCTCCTTTTATATCCAGAAAAAGTGCCGCAGATAGGCGCTTGAGGCTTTTTTGATTTTGGACCCATGTTACGATGTCAATGACGTTGTCGATGGACGTGCGACCTCGACGAAAACCTGTCATGGCGTCCGGATAGATGTTGAATCGTTCTAGGTACCATTCCGATCGAGCAAGAATCATTCTTTCCATCACTTTGCCGACGCAGCTCGAAAGCGCAATTGGACGATATGATGAGATCTCAAGCGGAGACTGGGAGAGCGAGCCTACAATTACATCCGTGACTTTCTCTCCAATCGCACGGCTACCCTCTCGGCCGGGGATTTACGATCAGACCAGCTTCCCCTTGGCAGCAAAGGCACCCCGCAAGGTTCAGTTATCTCCCCCATGCTCTTTAACTTAGTCATGATTGGCCTTGCCAAGCAACTACAGCAAGTCGACAATATCAACCATACCATCTACGCCGACGACATCACCATCTGGTCGTACCGAGGCAGTGATGGTCAAGTGGAATCAGCCCTCCAAACGGCGATTGACACGGTTGAAGCCTAACTCCAAGGGACCGGACTGCGCTGTTCGCCGGCTAAATCGGAGCTTCTGCTATACAAGCCCATTCAGCGGGGTCGCCCTCCCAAACACCAATCTGATCACCGGCCCTGTGACGCCATCACCCTACGCCTTCAAGATGGCAGTCCTATCCCACACGTCCCTAGTATCCGGGTTCTCGGTCTCACCATCTCTACCAACGGCTCCAACGCCTTGGCTCTCAACAAGATCTGTGCCCAATCTCAGAACACCCTACGACTTCTTAAACGTATATCTAACCGACGCGGAGGACTCAAAGAAGAAAGCCTTCTCCGACTCGTCCAATCCTTTCTCATATGCCACATTACCTACGTTGCTGCGTACCTCAACTGGTGTCGAGCAAAACAAGCTCGACACCCTCATACGAGGGGTCTACAAGCAAGCACTTGCTCTCCCACATTGCACCAGCACTGAACTCTTCAACCAACTGGGAGTTCACAACAATCTTTCCGAACTCATTGAAGCCCAACAACGCTCTCAGGTTGAACGGCTCACCCTTACTGAAACGGGGTGCTTTATTCTGTCCACGCTTGGCTTCACCTACCATCAGCAACAGGGCCCCAAACAACCGATCCCGAACGACATCCGTAGCTGGATCTACATAGACCCTATCCCTAGAAATATGCAGCCTGAATATAACAGGGCCCGGCGCCAAGCTCGGGCCGGAGCTATCATAAAAGCCCTTGCCCATGTAGCTGGCGTCACATTTGTTGATGCAGACCAATACTCCCATGGCACACGATTTGTGGCCGTCGCCACACGCGATGGAGTCCTACACCACGCCTGCAGCGTCACTACCCCCACTGCGGAGACGGCTGAAGGAGTGGCCATCGCCCTGGCCACTTTAGATCCCACCTGTCACACCATAGTGTGTGACTCTCGCTCAGCCGTTACTAACTTCAGCAAAGGCCGTATTTCTCCCCAAGCTCTTCGAGTCCTCTGCCAGGCACCACACTCTAAAGACAGCATAATCTCCCTAACATGGATCCCGGCCCATGCCGGCGCTGTCCACCCACACCTCCCCAATCTCAACGAGGTCACCCACTCCATTGCGCGAGGCCTAGTCAACCGCGCCGGAGTCACTGGAGATGAGTTGGGCACCAGGGACAGTATGACAACTTATAACGATCTCGTTAAGGCATTTTACCTCAGTCGCCGAATCTTCCCCCCGCCTCACCCAAAGTTCAGCCGGGCGCAGGCTACCACCCTGCGTCTACTACAAACAAACACGTACCCTTCACGCGCCCGCCTCAACCTTATATTTCCGGACGTCTACACTACCCCCAACTGCCGGTGCTGTGGAATTCACCCGGCTACACTTCCGCATATGCTATGGGAGTGCCCAGCACAGTACACCCAGACTAACACCACGACTCTCTCGTCGAGGTTGCATGAGGCTCTGCGGAGCTCCGCCCTCGACGACCAAACATGGGCGACACAGCACGCCCGCGAGGCGGCGGCGAGGCAAGCCCTCGACGTCCTTTCGTGGGAGGCTTAGGCCCGGCCATCATAAAGTGCTGGTTCTACAATAAAAGTTTATTCCTCCTCCTCCTCCTATCAAGTTAGACAACATGCTGCATTACGTTTTCGCTTTCACCGTTCAGATTCTCTGCGAAAGATCAAAAAGTCTGTTAATCTCTAGTTGTTAATCTCTAATCTCTAGTTAATCTCATTCGCCGCTTTTACCAGAAACGAGACTCTCTATGCAACTCGCTTTCTATTAAGAAGTGTTGCTTACCTTTCAGTTCTCCTTCGAAAGCAGGCGCTACGCTCCAGAAGACGCCATGTTTGCTGTCGACATGATAAGTTATTATGGATGCGCACTACCAGGTGAGCCATGGGACAACATAACCAAGGAAAGTGGGTTAGGTTCAATAGTTTAAATGGCAACATGAAACGGCTACACACGCACACAAAGAGGAAAAGTAGGTATAAACAATCATTGCAAAATGAAACTCGAAAGTCACATGATTCGTCATAATGTCAAGTCAGGGGCAGGAGTATTTAATGGCGCTTTTAGCGTGTCGTTCTTTGTGCATTACGCCATTGGCTGGAAGGACACCCCCTCTCTATTAGCACTGCTGCGATGAATGATAGCAAACGAATAGAATGACAAGGAAAAATCCTTTTCAGATGTGATCTACAAATATTTCAGCGTTCGTGTGGGCGCTACAACACCATGGCTTCAGAAAATTTACAATATTTTGATCGAACAACAAAGCAACTTGGGCTATTTAAAAAAAAAAAACTTTAGCCTGAATGTCTGTGGCATATATTGCATCGTTCCTCTAGAAAATATTTGGTTTTACTGAGTTCCTTGCCGCGGGTATTGTGGCACGTGTATTTGTTACATTTTTCTTTTTTTGTTTTTTTTACCCCTTCATTTGCCACTTGCGTCTCAACGTGGCGTTCGCAGCCAAGACAAACAACTGCACCGACTCTGAATTTCGTTGTTCCAATGGAGCATGCATACATAAATCGGATCTATGCAACTATGTTGATGACTGCGGGGATAACAGCGATGAATCAAAGTGCGGTGAGTATGGTATTCTTGAACTGCTCTTCCGGTCAAGCAAATTACTTATCTTGCAGTAGAAATTACTCACACAGTCGAGGTGCGTTCACGCCTTCACCGTCGACACCACCGCTCTCAGCATGGTGAGACACGCATGCGTGGAACGGGTGCTGTGTATTGGATGTCACGCGATTTACGGCAAGCTCCAGGGCGAGTACGCAAGTGCGACCTGAAAAAGCAGTTTTCCCGTGCTCCCAGGCTTGGAAGTCACGTAATGTGATGAGTATGAAACGCATTGCACAATTCAAATAGTAAGGGAAGCGGCAGCACGGAGCGTTCGCTTTGGGTCAAGCACGCGCACTACATTGTACATTATTCGAGAACTGTCAACGCGTGTGATCGTGGTCATTGAGCGAACCCTATTCAAGTGTATTTCTGGACGCGTGACACTACAAGTGTTTACCTGATAAGTGAATGTTTACTGTAATTTGTACTTCCCAAATATCCGCAAGCCTTATTTATTGTGATGACCTAACCTCCTTATTCAAAAAATGCATCTTAAAAAAAAACTAAAGGCAAATACTAAGTCGACGTGGACTGTTTAATATCATCCCAGAAACCTTGCAACGCTTGTTTCATGCCAAGAAAAGACAGTTTACGAGAAAATTTAAAGGCGAGGCGTCATTTATAGCATCCTCGGTAAATCCGCCTCAGTCGCCTCAAAACCATTTGGAGTTACAGTGTCCGAAGCCTTCTGAGGAGCAAATGTAAGTAAATACGAGAATAAACATGCTGTGTGCTGGTGCACACTGCTAGTGCCAGCTGGCGTAGCGCGCCAGGTTTGAGCTGGGCGCACCAGTAAACTTTGTCAGTATGCTTACTTCTGCAATGTGTGCGCCGCGATGAAGTCCTCCATAGTGCTAATCATTGAAGGGAAAATTGTTGTGTGGCGATGAACAAGTCTCAACTTGACGAGCTTATGGTTGTGATAACTCATTGAGTACTGAATACGGCCGTATTCGCATTACTATCTTTGTATATCATAAATACCCGGCTCGAGCAAAGGACAACATATGGCTAGGAACTCAGAACTTCTGTTGCGTTTGTTTTCTGGAAAAGAAATCCGTTAAGGCTGAAAACGTTGATCACGTCGATTTTCGAAGCTTCAAGGCGGCCACCTGCCGATGTTTACCAGCCAGCACTTGTCAGTGCGCCAACGCCACCGGCTGACTGCACGAGTCAGTGCCGTAGGCCCATCTCAACCAACAAACCTGATAGATTTGATCACTTTCATTTGACGAACTATAAGAACCTCATGAAAAATTTCAAGGTGCGCTAATTTCCATGCTGTCATCATACCAGTCCATCTGCGTCGTCTACAAGGCGCACGTTATGCATTGCCTGCTGGTATTGCACAGCAGCGCTCCACCGATATTTCTCGTGCGCCTCAGTCCAACAAATGAACCACCCCAACAGTGCGCACCCTGTTTATCAATAATGGCGAGTTTCGCAGTGGTGCGGTTTGTCGAGGATGAACTGGCGCGCCGGGGGCCACAAGTGCGCAAAGGGGCGAACTACTGAGGATGTCATAAGATCAAGTTAAGAATTAGTTTCAAGGTAAGATACTTTTCTGAAAGCGGAGGTGTTATTTTACTATCATTATCAATACTTTGCTCTGTGGGGAAAACTGCGACTGCTTTGAACCGCCTGTACTCGGCGGAACCATAGTCACGTGACATCATTCCCTTTTTATTATATTTGCTAATTTGTACAAGTTATTACCATTATTATATATGTGTAAGGAAGCGCATAACTGTGTTATTTAGAGAATATGCATTAACGCGACAAAAAGTGGAAATCCGCTAGTCATGCTGAGAGATACTCTCAGACTGGCAGTCTCTCAGACATGAAAAGACTAACCGATGGGGACAAAACTAAACGCTATCGTGAGGCAGGTTGACGTGTATGCAAATCCGCATGTCAGTACCACCACACCAGGTCGGTGGCACTAGGTGGGTCCATGAGATTTTGTTTGCACGCTCTGTTATGTCACCTCATGTCTGGCTGTCCCTGCTATTTCGACACACCTGAATGTACTCTAGATCTGTTGTCTGTATTGAATTTCATTTTTCATTTCCTGTCCTTCCATTATTTCAACGTTGTGAGGTACGACCCAATGCGACGAATTGTCACCCAGAAAACGCCCCTGCCGTGTCTATCTGGATGGTGCGCAGCCATAGTTGGTAGAGAGATTTAGCTTGTCCGGTACTGCGGTAAACGCAGGCGGACTGGGCGTTTCACCGTTAGGGGGGCACGCATGTTTCTTTTTCCAATCCTTTGCTCTACGACTTCCACTAGATGTCCTGTTCGCAAACCAACGCATTGTCACCAGTGACGAGCCTCTGCGAGAATTCACAGCTGTCGTCTTATGTGTTCCAATGTATGAAGCAATCTTTTCGTCACAACTTTTACCCAGGAGTCAACAGTTTCGGGGCCATCTTGGTGTAAGCAATTTTGGTTTCCAAATTCTAGGTCGAAATTCACTGAACGGACAAACTTATCAAACGACTTGCTTCTTGTAATATTCCAACAATCATTCAGTGGTCGTTGAGCACAAGACAACGCACCCAATTCACGTTTTCATGTTCACATGATGTGAAGCCGCGTCCAGGGATTTCATTGTTCTTCGTGTCTTCACGGCCTTGGCGGAACACCCGCCAGAACACGGTTCGCTCCATTAGGACAGCATTTCTACAAGCGTTCAGCAACATTGAAAGAATCTCGGGACCATTTGTGCCTAATTAGTGCCTAACCATTCTTTGTTCTGTCTGTTCGCTTATCTACATTTCAAGAAAAATTGGTTGCCTTGTCATACACAGCTTTGGCTCCCACAGAAGTCAACCGGGCACTTTCAATTGGAGAAAGTGCGAGACTGGCGCCTTTACCCCTTCAACCATATTTTGCTGACTCACTGCGTGAATTTTAGGACAGGTATCCTATAGCACTTGCGACAGCGAAACATACAGCAAATTTTGATGTACTTGCTACGCCAGCCAACATATCAGTAATGCTGCGATGTAGCGTAACCCAACCTGACAAGGGACACATTCATTACATCGCAGGACCTTGAACGAACGAAAAAATGATATCCTTATTTGAAAGGCTGCGTAGAAGTTGGAAATGACAATATATAATGGAACTAATGCTCGATTTGATTACTTAACGTATCGATAGCACTGGTACGCATCGACATCAAAACTTATTCGTGTCACATTGTATTAAGCACATATCATGAAGGTATGCATTTTTGAATATCACCATGCTGAATAAACAGCGCCATCTATGAGAACGCTTACCAGAATCGCTTACTTCTCTGATTCCAGATGACTATCGACTTCGGTGCAACTTCGACATTTCGTTCTGTGACTGGACACCAGATGCTCCATTAGATAAAACCCACAACAATTGGGTTTGCATGCATCCAACGGCAACTTTGTCACATTCTCCAACGCGAGATCACACAACAGGCACCCGTGACGGTAAAATCTCACTGCACACATGGTACAACTATATTTGCCCCCGCTGCGACATTGCCAAAACGACTAATGTGCTTGAAAATTCTGCGGTATTTTTGTCGCTCAGAAATTCATAGCAACCAGAGCTGCACGAAAGTTCTGGACGTTTGAGGAGAAGTCACTGGTTGTTAAACGTATAGCATAATTTTATTCTGTTCGGTCCATACAAAGTAAGTGGAAAATACTGCTGCTTAGAGAGCTTGCAGTAAATGGTGTGGCATATATGTTTTAGTGTTGTGCAGTGCCGATTTATATGAATGCTGTTTTTACCTTTGCTAACTATTTTTCGCTATAGTTGTTAGCATTGTTTTCTATGTCACTTCAAAAAAGACAATACTCTAACGTCAAGGCTAGTTTGATTCATGTTCTCTTTCTTTTGTTATCTTTTGCCCTAATTTCTTTTTTGACATTGTGACCAAAAATCTGGAGCAGCATGCCTGGCGATCAGTCAGGCTAACATCTCAGATATATAATTAAACATTGTATCTCTCTCGCTTTTTATTCTATAGTATGTCTTTCATTATGGCTAGGTATAATGGTCATACTCCTCAGCATTTCAAGCACGAAATGCATTCAGGGTAATTTCCGTGGTATTTGATGGAGAGATTATTGGTCTGAATGCTTTCGTCACTCTTCGTGAGGATGCACTCGTCATATTTCGCCAGATGTTGGAACTGACGCGTTGAATCGTGTCTTTGAAAGATAACCGTAACGAAAGCATAAGGTACGTGCTTCGTGATCGTTCACTAGCGCCGTAGTTGGTTCCTTAGAAAGTGTATGATGAACTACCCAGTGCTACGTCAGAATAAAAAAAAAACACCGTTATAGTGCTTCAGCACGAAGCAATGCAGATATAATTTGGCTTCAATACTATTTCCTGCTGAAGTATTGAAATGTCTGTACGAAAATATTTTTGATAAAGTGAATGAAGAGTGCAATTACAGTGATGACGTTATGCGGCTGGAAAATACGTATGTGAAATTTTATGCGCAAGGGCTACGTGCTAAGGTAGCTAGCAAATTCAACACTCGTTTACCAATTTTATTATAGGGTAACCATTCTTTGGCGAATACTTCAGCAAAATCTGTGGCGAAGTTAAGACATCTATAGACGTTATATTAGTGTAAATGTAGTTGATTGGTAGCTTTAGAATCCAAAGGAAGGAATGAAAGAAAATCCAAAAGGGACAACAGCTCGCGACATGTTCCCTTGAAAAGTTGCTTTCCTTGAAAGCGTACTTGTCCACATTAGTAGTATGCATGCAAATAAGCCTGCCTGGAGGTGGCGAAGTATAAAAATAATAGCTCACTGGTGGATGTGGTAATAGTGTAATAGTAGATAGTTCGAAGCCTTAAAAAAAGAATAAATTTATGATGTCGCCGTCGTCAAGTCCAGGTCGTAATAAATTACGGAAAATAAAAGAAAGGAGAATAAAGAAAATGCGGTGGTGTGGCCAAACAACAACAAAAAACTAGTTGTGACGGCATTTCGGTTTAGTGGATACTATATACCTGCAAAATAAATTAAGAATTCGTCACCTTAACACATTCCATCGTTATAATAGTGTCATAGTAGAAGATTGGTACTAAGTCGCTAGCCGAATAAGTAAAAATCAAAATAGCAGCCGAGACACAGAATGCTTACGCATTAGTAGACAATTCACATAATTTCTGCAGCATTTTTATCGTCACAGCCGGCTTATTTTATATGCGCTGCGAGCCAACGTTCATTACATAACTCTTCGTTTGCCGTTGTTGAGCGCTGTTGTAAAACAAACGTGCTTTATACCCACAAATGTTCTCTTTTAGTGATTCTATCTAATTATATATCATCACTACCCTGCCTGCTTTAGACAGTTATTTAAGTATATATACGTTAAATTTGCAGATCATCACATTTCTTATATACGCATTACACCATCAGCAACACTGAACCTCTTAACTTTATTTCCAGCTCCAACAAGATTTACATGCGTTTGATATATAATCGATCGCACTACCTTTCTGTCGTTCAGCTTCTGCAATGTCATTAAACTTGTCCACATTAAAGTAATAAAACTACCAATTTTATCCCTGGCAAGTATTTTTTATTACTTATAATACATTTTGCAAATGATCCTGCCTTTTACATTTCAATCCAGGGAAATTCATCATTCTGCAATCAAATTCAAAGGTAACAAAATCTACCATCTTGGGTCCTACACTGAATGCTGCTGGAAACTGTTCGGTAAGGACATTCAATTCCAGCGCCTCATTCCGGTGTCTTTATAGCGTATATTATTCGGTTGTGATAATTCAAAATCTACCAGAAATTAGTGGTACAAAGCGCTTCAATTAATATTTTAAATACTTGTGACTTGTGAGGCAAACGGGTTAAGAACATGCTTGAGGTGTGTAAACAGTACGAAGCACCTAATGAATGTGTACATTACATAAGGGAACCTGCTACATGGTTGCAAGAATGATGCGACAACGCATCGAGCTTGTTCTCAGCGCTTCAGTGAATAAATCAAAGCCAACGGTTCACAACACTAACACAATGGGTACCTCTTCGTCATTAACAATGGTGCATATCTACAATTTTTTTTCTAATGTTGCTTTCCAGCCTAGCGACAAGTCAATAGAACACGCACTGGTCTGTTTTGTTTTCTTGTCTGTACGCTGGAAAAAAGTATGATGTTAAATGAACGAGGCTTAAAACACATTGTTTAATTTGTTTTCTTTCTGACTCGTGGCTTTGCAATTAGCATGCTTTAACAATTTTTTTTCCTCTATGCGTCTTGCAGATAAAGTTCTTTTTCACCCTCCGTGGATGGAGTAAGCCGAAGCTGACACTCAATGTCCAAAGTACCAAGGACGGACCTTTGAAACCTGTATGGTCCGCAATCGGACCATCGCAGTTTTCTCACTTCACTGCGGCTAGCGTGCACTTCACCGAGACCGTCCCGTATCAGGTAAGAACGCGGCCATCTTTAAAAAGGGAATTGTGGGGCGCTGTATAAATCCTGTGACAGCAAAATTCGGACAGCAGTTTGCCGGAATAGTATAGCAGCAAATACGCGGTACACTGCTAATATTGCTTACTCACCCACACGGGGACTATCGCAGTCGCTCACTTGCTCCCTTTGTAGAAAGCTGTGAGGCCTATATTTTATCAGAACCCTTTAATGACGGCATAGATGAATACTAGTAAAAATAATTAATTTGTATCTAAATGCGCAAAACACATCGAGAATGAGCCCAATAAGCAAAAAAGAAAAATACTATACGAGAATTTTCTCAGAAATACGGGGGAAACTCTGGGCAGAAAATTTGAAGTGGGCTTCACCTCAAGCCGCACATGTCTCTCCTTAATCTGCAAACCATAGGTAAAAAATTCATTTGCTTTATACCACCTGTGTGGCACAGGTACAGACGGAGATCTTGCGTCGGTCTGTCTTCTAGGACCGTGATTTCAAAAGAAAGCGAGTTGTGTGCCACACTTCTTCTTTGTCCTGGCTTCGTGCTCTTACGCTTGCTGCCTGTAACCACGTGTTGTCAGAAGACACTTTGCCGGAAACGTTGCACTCGATACCAAAACTCAGCGAGAAAAAAATTACACCCAGTATGGTGCCTGTAATCAACACTCGTGAACAAGGAGGTTAAAGAGCCGTACTGGTTCTCTCGCTGAAGCTGCTCATATTTTCTTTATTTCACTCTCCATTTTGATTGATCTAAGCACCATTCCAGTCGATAGTGAATCGGGTGCCCTTCAATTATTCGAGATATCCGCTATTCCCTGCTCTCCATAAAGGCAACAGATGACTTTCACTGTTTTACACGCAGTGGTTGCTTAGTTGCTTTGGTGTTGCTCTGCTAAGCACGAAGTCTAAACCCGACGAGAGACAAGTTGGCACGTGGCAACACAGAATCGCTAAATGTTGTAACCTAAACCTGAAATTCTCCTATCATTACCAAAGGCGCAAAATACGTTATGCCACCAGCTAATCTCGATTCTTAAGCTCGCCTATTCCTCCGTTCCAAGCTGTTCCCGCCTCTCTCCTATCACTTAATTTTTTTAATTTTCTTCCACGCTTTTGCGCATATATCAACCATACGAGCCCTTTTCCAATGTACACCTTCCCCAGCTGCATTTATTTCTCTTATCCTGATATTTCATCTTCAGTATATTTCTCTTTTCTTTTCTTCGTGCTTTTCTTGTCTTTCATTTTTTTTGAAGACCCCCCCCCACACACACACACACATTTAAAAGTCCCATAGGCCAGAATACCTTTTTCGGTGCTTCCACCCCACAGCGCTCATGTCACTTCGGTATACCTCAGTGACGACACCTGCGTCTAACTGCTGAGGCTAAGGTCTGTTGAAAGACCTCGTCGCTGCCTTTGAACTATCCAGCTACCCCAGTCATTGCCCCCAGGCTCCGTGTCACCACCGTAATACCTTCGAAATCACCTTACGCACTGCTGCTGTGCTACTCAAGCCGTTCTTTAATCTCATGTCTTTTCGTTACTCGTGGACCACCCGGTTGACCGGCTCTTCTAAACTCACAAACGCATACCGCCTACGACACTTCTGTTAAGTTCTCTGAAGGCTTTCTAGCCTCTCGTTCTCCCAACACCCTACTACATTGTTGTTTTATTTTTCCTTGTACCATCTGCCCGCCTACCCACATTTGTTCCCACATCTTAGAAACCGCGCCTAGAAATTTCCAGCGACAGTGCTCATTTTGTTTTAAGTCTTTCCCTCTAGAGCCAGCCGCCAGCGACTCCGAATGAACGCGCGTTATGTCACTCTACTAACGTGTTCGAACTAACCTGCGCAGACTGACAACGCCGCCTTCGACGAAGATAGGTCCTCCTATCGAAACGTCGGCCAGCCTTTGTGAGGCATCTCATCTCTGTTTAAAAGCTCTATACTAAATTGGAAGGAGAGGAGAAGTCCTTAATTGCGTATCTTTCTTTTTATTTGCTAATTAGGTTACTTTTACCGGAGAACACCAAGCGCCTGGACACCAAGGCTACATAGCCATCGACGACGTGACATTTTCGGAAAGCTGCAAGATGTATGATGAAGGTGCGAACATGTCAGAAAACTATAGCCATTCAAAACAAATTGTTTAGTTCAAGACAGTTGATTACACTAATGTAGGGCAACTTCGTTAAAAGAAAGGTGAGCACAGTGTGTATTTTTCTGACATAGATTGTGGATATGTCTAGGTAAGTTATTGCGCTGGGCAGGTTGGCTGAAGATCAGGGCATGCATATTAACGCGGCTAGGATGCAAACTATGACTAAGTAGGAAAGATGCGGAATTCTTTACACTGGAGTATTTGTTTTGTCGCCGCGCTAATGTGCACCCTCAGAAAGGTTTGGGTGCGAGCTAGTTGGTACGGATCATTCATATTTAAAACAGCGCCAAAAAAACACACACGAGGGAGGATACAGGACGAGCGCTGACTGCCAACGACACCTTTATTGGAGCCTGCACAAAGAAATACAATTCGTAACGGGCATAAAGAGAGTGAAAGAAGGGGAAGGCGAGTCATCGTCGGTCGACTCCTGCTGCGCATGCCTCAATAGCATTAAACAATGTAAAAGTAACCATAACATGGCGGACACAGTTTGGTCTGTGTCCATCATGTTATGGTTACTTTTATTATAACGATTATAGAACAAGGTATTGCGTCTCATAACTTTTACCTAACAGCAGTGGAGTGATAGGCCACACAAACTGCTAGAATAGGCAAGCATTTTACTCACTGTGTAGAAATATGAGATCAGATGCCATCATTAATTATGAAAGTCAGCGGCCAAAGTTGTATGCTTGATAAGCTGGCTGCAACCTGATCAGAAGCTCATCGATGAAAACGGGAGCTAAATTTTACGCATCGATGAGTTGCACAAATACCGTATATATCGGGCTTCGCGCATACTGGGTCTATCACATTTATCTGTGAAGTGTCAACTGTCACCAAAAACAACTAATGGTTTCTGTCAAGAGGCCGTAAAAAAAGAAAGCACAGACTTTTATTACAAGGACATTTGCCTGTTGCATAACATTCAGCACGCAAAAGCTAAATACCTGAAGTGAGGCATCGCAGAAATGTTTGTGCTTTTATAAATAGGATCACAAACAAACGTGTGTGCACTGAACGCATAAATATAAAAAAAACACATTTAACAGCGACACGCTTGTTGTTTCCTAGTGGTCGCAGTTTCGAATAACTAAAAGGAGGCAGTATTTGTCTGTCTATGTCTAGCACATGTGCTGGGCCGTATATACATTGTTCTGCACCATGCGCAGAGTTGCCAGCGTCACCTACGACAACACCGCGACCGTATACCTGTGGAGATCAGGAATTCCAGTGCGGCACTACCACACAGTGCATTCCATCGACTCAAGTGTGCGACTTCAACCCTGATTGCTCAAATGGAGCTGACGAGGCGCGGTGTGGTACGTACATCATTGAGTGTAAATTATTTTTCATGCGAGACTGAGGCGGAACAATGTGTCAAGCCTTTGAGCAATTATACTGTCATGAAAGTGCTGGTAATCATAAAACCAACCGCTTCTGCAGGAATTCATAGCCTGAAAGAACACATTTCAGAGCACATTGTGCAGTCTATTTCTGAATGCAAGGTGAATTTATATTACATAGCAAAACATTCTGTAGTGAATTTTTTTCTGGATAGTGATGTAACGGTGCTTGGGTGCATCCCATCAAGTGAAAATTAATCCGGAGCCCAGCACTACGGCAAGGGTCGTAACACATTGTGCAGTTTTTGAACATTAATACCGACAATTCAATTATTACCTATACAACTCGGTTCAAGACTAAAGAACCCGCCGTGGTGGCTTAGCAGTTACGGTGTTTCGCTGCTAAGTACGAGCTCGAGGGATCGAAACTCGGCCGCGGCGGCCGCATTTCGGCGGGGAGCAATGCAAGAACGCCCGGGTCCTGTGCATTGGGGGCACGTTAAAGAACATCTGGTGGTCGAAATTTATCCACGGTCTCCCACTATAGGGTGTGCCTCCTAATCAAGTCGTGGTTTCGGCAAGTAAACCCCCAGAATTTAATTCAATTCAACAGAGAAACATGGCATTAGTAAGTAATTGCTAAGCCGGGATAACGCAAAAAACATTTAGCTTAATTTATTTGCCCTTCGCATTTCATCATTAGCCTGTAAGGCGATCTTCTACGTTACCCCTGTCATACGTGCTATTTAAGGACATTGAGCCGACAAATATATTTGAGTTTCAATGAAATTTCTTTTATTGCGATAACAATTATATTCCCACCTCAGATGCATTTTGCCGTCGTCGTCGTCACCATGCTGTTCTGTATAACATCTAAGCGCGATAACACCGTCGCCGCGTGCCTTATGTGTCAATGAAAGCTTGAGAGGGGCACCGACAATCGCGGCTCAGTCTTGCGCACGCAAAGGAAGAAAGCGGGGAGGAAGCGCGCCGTCTTTTGCCGCGCGTGAGGCACCGTGGTGAGGGGGCGTTGTACTCTGGCAGCAACTGCGTATTGCGCAGCCGCGCGCAGTCACGTGTGCCGTACCTTGAAACTGATCTGCGTTGGGGGCAGGGGCTCATACCTTTGCGCGTGCGGTGTTCTCACCGATCAGCGTGCGTTGAAGTGATGGACAGCGCGAAGGTCACTTCAGTCGCTGCTGCTGCCGCGCTTCCTCAGGCCAGCGCTGTAACGCGATAGCGTTTATGGCCCCGTGTCGCATAAGATTCGGTGTTGGCGTCTTCCGTCGCACGTCGTTTAGGAAAAATCATTCCGAACCACCACCACCGCACACGCCTTCCGCGTTGAGCAGAGGCGTTAGTGAACTAATGGAGTTTTTGAAAGTAAGAAGTGCCAGAAACATCGTAAAGTGCAGAAAACCAGAATACATAATACCATAAAACATAATTCTGTTGCGCCTAAACTCAAACATAAACCCGTTTTGCAGCGTTTCTACCATTCACAGAGCGGCGCGCTGCGCTCGGTTTCTTGCAACAACACCATTCAGATGGCGCTCGTCTCTGCGCATCAGCGACGCATGCATGAGGCAGCGTTTCTACCAGAAATGTCGCCCGCTCGCCTTCGTACATAGAGTTCGCCGCCTACGTTTCCCAGTAAATATTACGGTTACATAAGCGGCAGTTGCCAGGAAGTGTGATAAGCAGGCAGGAATATTCGAATGCTGTAGGGGGGGGGGTCGTTCCACTCTTAAATGTGAACCTTTAAGCGTCCTCCAAGTTTTTGACAGTGAGTGTCCGCGGTCATCGAGTGCGATTCGTTCATGTCTGCGTATGCACACGGGCACCATGCTAGATAATTTAGTTAATGAGGGAATGGTTACAAACAAGACTGTATGCACGATAAGACTACACTCATTATTGATATAACTGTCTAGTACTTTGCTATTCCAACAATGCTTTGACTTTTAGGCAAAACTGCGACTTCCTTACTGATATTAGCATAGTAATAGAACAGGAAACGCTTCTTTTCCCGTCTCTTCCTACTATTACTACAATATATTTATTATTTTCCATATTTTAAGAAACCGAAGTTATGCCGTCTGCACTGAATGGTATAGAACTTCGTGTTCATCTGTGTATCGCAGTCATGCGAATGATTAGACCACGTAAAGCTTCACTGCATTTTTTTAGTCTTTCTGTGCAATATAAAAGTTCACGTTTATTTTTGATTAACTCAATAGGTGGCACTCCAAAAAGGCGTACTTTCGTAGGGTTTTCGGCGTTGTGCCAACTAACATCAATGGGTTCATTTTAGGAAAAAAGAATGGGTGTTCTGTGCTGAGAGCCGAAATGTGGGTATGTGGTTACGGATTAGCAAACCTCCGGCAAGGCGCACATTGCCGGCATTGCAAGAGCATCGTTACCGCCAGGCGTAGTAAAGGTTTGCCGTTGCTCAGCGACGAAGGTTGACCCTCTTTCGGAAGAACGTGCCTCGTCTTTGAAACTATAGAGGGAAAATTTCTTTTTGTGTGTGTTCTCTTGCAAGTGCAAGTAGTCATAGCTCTTCTTCCAAACTTGAGTCCCACATGCCACACAGTATGAAATCACTGGCAACTGGCAAGTCACGAATCACTTACGAGAAATTTCGACTGCTCACTACAGCTCGTTTGCGTTCGATAGTCAACACCCGTTCTTCAGTGTATCAGATATTCTGTCAAAAAATATAGCTCTTTTATCTTCATTGTGTCATTGTGTCTGCACAGTTAGTGCGGTACGAGATGTTTAGGTAGAAAAAAGAGAAATGTCTGTGTGCTATCACACCGAGGTCACCGCATGAATAGGAATCGTATTATTAAAGCGAGTGGAGGAACCTTACTGTAGGTTTCAGTAAACTTCAAAATATAAGCAACTACTTGAGCGGCGAGCTTGAAAAAGAGCTGCAGCGGAACCGGGGCAACTAATAAACAGAAAGCAAGGGTAGTTGAGCACACTGAATAAATGCTAAGGAGGACGCCACAGTGCCTTGTGCGTGCAGCGGTGGATTTCTAAAGTGCCTAGTAGGCGTTTCGTTGATCTTTTGCAAATGTCTATGTTCTCAGCATCTTGAGTACAAGACATTGTGGTAAATCGCACCAAAGCGATCGACGTCAGAAATATTGAGTACTTTATCTAAGCTGACGTTTTGAAATTTGGCGCATGCGAATGCACAAGTGTTTCTTCACCGGGATCGCCTAGTCGACATACAATTTGGGCAAAAAAATCGCAGACTGCATATACTTGCGAGTTCATTTTCGTGCATATCTCTTTCTCGGGGTCCTGCAGCACAACCTCCACATGCGGTATTGAGGTGATAATCTATGTTATAAGGTTCTGGCCTGCTGTGAGGTTTTATGCTAGTGCGATGATATTAAAAGAATACACAATACGTGGAGCAAAAATGCATACATTGTCCTTCCTGCCTTCTGTAATCTGGAGAGATCTTTAGGTTCATTGAGCAACAATGATCGTGGAAGCAAAAATTAAAGTAAATAGCAACAATGACTCCAGTAGGAAATACTTCGGTATCCTATTTTGGACAGCAGGGCATCTCGCTGAATTTTATAGTGCCTTATGCAAAGGCAAATTCAACACTTTTTCTCAAACTTTGACTTGCTATACTTCAGGTTTCTGCGAGTTTTCGAAGGACTTGTGTGGCTTGGAGAACTTGGATGCGAGCGCGCGCCTTGGTTGGAACTGGACGACTGTGGACTACGGCAAGCGCAAGAAATACTTTCCAAATGTCGACCGAAATTACGGCACAGATGGCGCATATGCCGCTTACTCGTTACTCAACAGGGGTAAGAAGTTTTCCCAGTAAATTCTAGATTGCATTTGGTACCTCTGATAATTATATGGCCTACAGAGAGTCCGTGCCTTGGTGCGTGCGTGTGTTCGAAGGGAAGGAACCATAGTTCTGTGTTTTCGTTGTAGCCAACAATCGCCTTTTCTTGGTACATACATTTTATGAATAAACAACGTATGTAGAAGTTGAATGATGCACATTTAACCTAACGAAGCCGAACTTATGATCTTTATACACAAAATTTGATGCTTAGAAACTGCTTTTTAAGCACTAGAAATCCAATGTAGAGCCTATACTAGCATTCCTGGTGTCCTGGAGGATGTTTTCGGTGGTGAATAGTTCCTCACATGAATGACTAAATGAGTAATTAGTACAGTAATTACTGTACTAATTAATGCAATGAGTTACAATAGTAAGTTATCATTTCAGTGTTTCCTTGGTATAAATTAAATCTCCGTGGCCATAAATAAATGTGAACAAACACATTGTTTTATTTTTTTTTAAGTGGAATGGTGGTTCGGCTTTGGAGAGTTGGGCACCGGGCACATTGCTTATCGGTGGCTGGCGCCCACTGTCATTCAATGAAAACAGTAGAGAAGACTGATTTCTGTGAACCATAGGGAGTTTCTGGAGGTGCCGATAGACAAAAATTGCGCCAGTATTTACCCCGAGTCCCGAAAGAAAAATCTGCTCCCTAACCGAAGAAGCATTTGAACGGCCTTTTTAATAGTGGTCACTGCATAACGTATAAATTAATCTCACAATGAACAGTTCATCCCCGTCCTTAAAGTGCTGCAGAGTCATTCACCGAAGTACTAGTCAGGCCTGCACTACTGGAAAAGACGCTAACATTTTCTGGATTCCGACAGATTGCCATTGTTGCGTTGTTTAACTATAGTAGAACTCTGACAGACTAACTTATTTCCTGTTGCTAAGCAAAATATAACCCATTGAGTGAAACTTGATAAGGCTGTTGGGCTTACGAGTGGTGCACAGCTTTGAAAGGGCCACTTATATTTTACAGAGGGATTGTAAAGAAACTCTGGATAATTTACGGGGCAACTTGTTCAGGAGCATAGTCAGAAATATTATTGAATTCACCAACATAATTTAGGCCCTCGTTTAGGAACCCACCTAAGATGACTACCCGAGTCAAATATGATTCCTGAATATTCAACACACAGCTGCGGCTCCTGGAGGAATAATTTCTTTGCGCACACGTACATCAACGCATACCTCTCTCCGGCGAGACGCGCTAAAGAACAGCCAATGCATTTTGCTGCCCATGTAAAATGTAAAAAGAGACACCACTTCTTTTCTTTACCTTTCTTTAGTCTTATTCTCTTTTAGTTTGCATGGTGATTTCTGATGACCTATATCCTAGCTCCCATTAATTTTTGTCGCTCATTGCATAGCAAGAGCCGAAACTGATTCAGTTACGAGGCAGCATACGAGGGTTTATTGGTTCATGGCAACCCCTTCTTGTTCTAGATTGTTGTCCATTCACCGCCATAGTGTGTATGAAGTGAGTGGAATAAGGGTTTGGGTGGAGTCAGAGTCGTCGTGGTAGCTCAGTTAGTAGAGCACTATGCTTCACTCGGAGGTTGTAGGCTCTGTTTCATGTGTTGCCCAAATTGTATTCTCTCGTATTTACGTTGCATTTTCAGAGATAAAAACCTGAAGTTCCTCATAAACTTGTGCTATCAATATTTATATTTACTAAATACTAGCTCCTTTCTTGTACTTAGGCTTCACTGATTTCATGTGCTTGTTGCGAAAATTTGAGTCTCTGGGCTCGCCTCCTTCTCAGACAGTTCGTTAGTATTCTACTTACTTTTAGACAGCAACGTAACTGAACAGCTGCCTTCGCGCAGGATAAATCTTCATTTCCAAGGTGCGTTTAGTTGATCTGCAAGGAAGATTTTATTTTCAATTTGCGTAACACAGCGTTCACAAATTTACAGACGCACCCCGGGGAGCAGCGAATGCGATGATGACGCCGCGGCTTGGTCAGATCGCTCGTTCCTGTGTAGTAACTTTTTACGTCTACCTTCCTGAACGACGTGAGTATGGACGCTTTTAAAGTCAACTTTGACTCATTCGATAAGAATGAATGCGACATGTATGAAATCAAGTACACAAAGTGCAACTAAAATGATACGCACTACTACGTGCATCGTCAATCATTGAGTGTGTGCACTAACTGGGCGCTGCTAACAAGTGGCCAAAAGACTACCTTAAAAGAAGACACTGACTAAGTAGCAGAAGAGAACTGCAGTAGCCTTATTAGCTCAGTGCGAACGTATGTAGAACATTGGTTTTATAAATACTCTACATCAGTACTATCATTGTAACTATTATGAGCTGATACCCGCCGTGGTTGCTCAGTGGCTGTGGTGTTAGGCTGCTGAGCACGAGGTCGCGGGATCGAATCTCGGCCATTTCGATGCGGGCGAAATGCGAAAACACCCGTGTGCTTAGATTTAGGTGCACGTTAAAGAACCCCCGGTGGTCGAAATTTCCGGAGTCCTCCACTACGGCGTGCCTCATAATCAGAAAGTGGTTTTGCCACGTAAAACCCCATAACTTAATTTTATTATGAGCTGATATTATTCAAATGCAGGACAAACAGCTCTCCTAGGGAGGTTACTTGTCACAGACTTGCGTTAGCCAGGACTATTTTAATAACATCACTAAATATATTATGTCAGTGGTAACAACCATTTCATCACTTCATAAAATTTTCTCGACAACTGGGCACCTCTAACGCCACTTGGCAGTACGTGTTATTTGTTCTAGGCAAAATATTTTTGCCGCCTGCATTTCATGATCAAAATAATAGCTATTTCAAAGAGATGCAGTTCTCGTCTCAAGCCCAAATATTGCATGTCCTCCTATTTCATGATGCATATATCGTTATTCATTCATTGCAAATTGAAAAGGCCTTTGAAATAAGAAACGGAAGAAGCACTGCTAGGAACACAATGATGATGAAAAAGAACTGTAAATTGATTTGAAAATGGACAGATAAATAGGAAGTGCGTATTGGGTTCAAAGCCATTTTCGCAATAGCGACAACACCAGAAAAAATAAAGCTGTGAACCGAGGTGACCTGGGCGGTATTCATAACTGACGATTTTTTAGTGGTGACCAACCATTCGAGTAAAACGGGAGCTTGCAAGGGCCGTAGTCATCATTGATTCGTTCGCGTTAGAATATCAAACTGTGGGACAGTGAACAAAGCAGGAAAGAGGTGAATGACTGAATAAAATAATTTATGCAGGAAAGGGACCACCGATGGCCACTGATTGGCGAGGAGGGAGATACTACACCCGCTACATCGCGTAAGCCAGGCCACTAGCAACATGATTAGCGGCTAGCATGATTAGCGGATGACTAGCGGGCTAACATGAGCAGACGATCGGCATTTACGATAATATGAATCTCTAAAGCTTCCATTTGTCGGGATAGAAAAACATTGTCGTGTTAATGAAGATTCAAGAGGGACAGTGTAAAGAAAAGCGACAACGGCATTTTGTCATATAACGCGCGCCAGCGTAGGCATATTAAACGAAAGTATCATACACCGGAGCTTTTAAAGTATATTTTGATTATTTGATAAAAGAGCTATTGATCACTCACTAATGCATGGTTCATTGAATTTGTCAATGCTAAAAGGTATTTTACTTCCCTTGTTAGTTAGATATTATGTCTGCACAGAACGGTAGCGTCATGCAGTTGGCTTGTGCGCCCACATTCGCAACAATCCTTGACCATATGGAAGCTTAAAGTTATGAATTCAAGAGAAGACTGATGCTCCTGCAGACGCATGTAATACAGTAACAACTGTGGCCTACAAATGGCAGCCCGGAAAACCGTAGAGTCATGTAGACTACACCGCGAAAGCAGGATATATTCTTGAAGTCACGTTCTTTCTCACAAAGACATTTTTTAATGCGAGTAGCATCTATCTATCTATCTATCTATCTATCTATCTATCTATCTATCTGGCTATCTATCTATCTATCTATCTATCTATCTATCTATCTATCTATCTATCTATCTATCTATCTATCTATCTATCTATCTATCTATCTATCTATCTATCTATCTATCTATCTATCTATCTATCTATCTATCTATTTATCTGTCTGTCTGTCTGTCTGTCTGTCTGTCTTTCTGTCTGTCTGTCTGTCTGTCCGTCCGTCCGTCCGTCCGTCCGTCTGTCAGTCAGTCAGTCAGTCAGTCAGTCAGTCAGTCAGTCAGTCAGTCAGTCAGTCAGTCAGTCAGTCAGTCAGTCAGTCAGTCCGTCCGTCCGTCCGTCCGTCCGTCCGTCCGTCCGTCCGTCTGTCTGTCTGTCTGTCTGTCTGTCTGTCTGTCTGTCTGTCTGTCTGTCTGTCTGTCTGTCTGTCTGTCTGTCTGTCTAGTGTTTTGCGCCGACTCGTGGTCCAAAGCTATTTAGCAGCTTGTGCCAATAGACATACTTTCGTGGTCGTGATGCTGTCATGGTCGTTGCATCCCGGTCACTCCAACTTTGTCACCGATTCTCGCCATGACGTCATCATTACGTCATCCCCGTCACACAGTTGCCATGCATTCGTTGTCACTCCCACGTCTTGGTGCCGTCGCGGTCGTTCCGTCGCCATCACTGCAGCTTCGTCATCTGAATTTCTGCATGTCGTCGTGATACTTCATGATCCAGTCATCGTCACGCAATTGTCACCATGCACCCGTCGGCATCCGATTGTCCTCCATATTACATATCGTAATAAGTCGTCGTCATGCATTCGTTATCTCTGTCTCTGTATGCCTGCATTTCCGTCTATCTGTCTGTCTTTCGTATGCTGACCCAGTGGCCCAAGTTATCTACCTGCTTCCGCCACCAGGTATGTGTTCCTGGTTGTGATGCCGTCGTGGTTGTTCCATCGCAGTCATTACAGCTTCGTGATACTAACGCGATAGCGTTAAGGGCCTTGTGTCGTAGAACATCCGGCGTCTAGAGTCGGACGTTGCTTCGGCAAAAAGAAGTTCGAACCACGCATACCCAACCACGCAGGACCTCCATGCGGCGCAAGGAAATTACTGGACCAATTTAATTTATCAAGGTAAAATACGTAGAAAACTAGTAGCGTACGACTAACACGCAACCTACAGACATGATAGCATCGGATTGGAATTTGAATATAGGAGAAAACATAACTCCGTCACGCGGAAACTAAGACATAAAGACTTTTTAGAGCGATAGCGTTTTCCAGCTGCTGTTTCTGGTCTGTTTTAGTAGAAGCGGAGCGGCCCCGTCGGTTCCTTGCACATCATCAAAAAAAAAAAAGAACCACAAAGGTCCCCTTCGTGCATAGCGTTCGCCGCCAGCTTCTCCCGGTCAAGATTACGGTTACATAAGCTGCAGTTGCCGCGAAGCGTCAGAAGCACTCGGAGTGCTATCGCGTTCCACTCTTAAAAGGCGAAGCTTAAGCGGTCTTCCAGTTTTCTTACTCTCGAAATTCCGTTGTCGTCGCGCCTTGTAGTCCGACTTAGTGGTCCAAGTTGTTTAATAGATCGGGCCGCAAGATATAGTCATGATGGCTACGAGTCGCAAGACATCTCGTAGTCGTGATGGCTGCGCGGTCATTGCATCGGCATCATTTCATCTTTGTCATCTGACATTCTTCATGCCTTCGTGGACACGCTATCATCGTGATACATTCGTTAAGCATTCGTTTTCACACTGCCATAGCAATTCTGTCGTGGTGATCCAATGGTCGGCATTGCAGCTTCGTGTCCTCCTGTCTACATGCTGTCGTCGTCGCGCCTTCTACTCCGACCTAGTTTCCTAATACCTTAAGCCATTAAGTAACTGTCCGGAGTCGTGATGCAGTAGTGGTTGTTACATCAACGTCATTTCAGCTCTGTCATCTGACTCTCGTCATGTCATTGTCATGAGACCATGGTCGTCACACAGTCATCACGCTATGGTTTAGTCTTTGTCATCACTCCAGTAACATCATCCAATTGTCACGCCGTCGCCGTCATAATGCCTTGGACATTCGATCGAAGTAAATTTTTCTTCACCATTTTCTTAGAATTATGCTTTAGTCATTCCAGCATAATTATGCAACTCTTGTCAGGTCGTGCTTTGCAGACGCTGTCGTGCATCCATTGTCAAACTGTCGTTGCAATGCCGTCATAGTCGTGCCATCATAGTCACTGCAACTTCATTATCTGACTCTTGTCGTCTTCACACTATCGTCGTCACAGTCACTTTCACGCGATTGTCGCTATATACTCGTCGTCCACCCTTTGTCTTCATGCCTTTTTCATTCCATCGTTATCGCTACATTATTTTCATGTATTCGTTGTCATACCATCGTCGGCATTCCGTCCCGACCGTTGAGTGACAGTCACACCGTTGTGATAGTCATGTCAATTTCGTGCCCTAATAAAGCCTTTGACGCAGCATTCCCCTTGTTGAGTTGGGTATCCGGATAATAGCATGTTAATAGGCGAACTACTGCCATGAACAGAAGGAATGCCGGAAAAAAACGCCCTGAACAAGTTCACGCTACGCTGGAAGCAGTTATACATCAGGCGATAAACATTTGAATAAGATCCCACTACAAAACTTACGGCAAATCTCACCTATCGATGTCTGGCGAGGGTAATGCGAATAGCAGTTGAGAAATGTAGCGATGGACCACATTCCTGAAGTAACACTTATTTAACACGTGTAATTGTAATATATAGAAGTGTAGACTGCTGGGCCAGTTGGGGCATCATGCAGTGTCGTTGAGCGGAAGTGGACAGAACAGACGCTCACTTACAACTGAAGTTTAATGAAAGGAGAAGGGAAAGGCCACATATGCGTAGTCAAAACGGATGCATTTTGACTGCGCATGTGATTGAGCTATAGGCCGCATATTCCCAAAGGGTCCCAGTTTTCTTCGGCGCTCGATGGCCAAGATCGCTAATCATCATGGTTGAATGACTGCTGTATGACGCCGATCCGTGACGATGAAATGACGAAACAATCATATTGCTTGAATGACAAAGGCATATAGTGGCGACGGCACGAAGACAATGAGACGTAAATTTCTAAATTATAGCAATGAAATAACGGCGACAACGTGACGACAACGACATGGGGACAATGAGGTGGCGATGACTGTATGATCACGATGGCATGACGACGGTGCTAAGACGACAACCAGATCAACGAGGGGTAACGATGGCGGTGACACAACCAAGGCAGCGTGACGACGACGGTATGCCAAAATTTGCATGACAGCGTGTATGCGACGACGACGCAATGATGACCATCGCATAACATCAGCATTAGCACAATAAAAAAAATATAACATGAGTATTATAATATTACGAGCAACAAATGACGTTCATGGATGGAAAAAGTGGTACGACCATGGCGGCATGGTGACAAGGGCATGATAATACGCAGTGATGACGTTGAAACGATAGCGTAGCAACGATAGCCTGAGGAAAATGGCATGACGACGGTGGTATGATGATGACGGCATGGAGAGAGTCCTATGTCGAATTACAATGTGTCGATGGAACGGCCGTGACGGGATCCCGACAACACCATGACAACGAATGCATGATGGTGACCCTATGACGACAACACCGTGACGACGACGGCATGACAACAGCATGGAGACAATAAGATGACGACGAGTGTGTGATAGCACTGGCGTGACGACATTCTATCACGAAAACTGCTGGTTGACGTAGCGGGTGTGACAATGATGGTCCGACCCAGATGGCATGAGAGTGACGGTATGACAGAGGATGCTTGGTATCGTCTGTGTGATGACGACACAATGACGATTACGGCATGAAAACGGCGTCCTAATTACGATTTAACTACGACAGCACGATTACGATCGAATAATGTTAAAGTAATGACGTCGATGGATCGTAGAAGGTGGCTTGACGACGTTGGCATGTAGACACTGGCGTGACGGTACTGAAGCGATCATAATAGTTCACCGACAGTGCGAAGGCGATGGCATGACATGAGTGGTATGACGATTACGTCATGATAAGAGTCATATGCTGGTGTTACGTTGAAGACGATGGAATAAACAGGACAGGATCCCGATGACATTATAACAATGAATACATGACGATGGCATCTTGATAAGAGGGAGAGAGAGTAAACTTTATAGAAAATAGCATATGGGTGTAAGTAGCTCTGCAGTGTGTGGTCCCTTCAGTCCAGGAGTCCAGCGGCCTTGGCTGCCCTTCTCGCTCGGTTGACCAGGTTGAGATGGTCCGTCGAGTCTGAGGTAGACAGCGTTGCCTCCAATTGCCGTGCTATGGGTGTGAGCTGTGGTGTGCTTGTGCAAACCCATACCATGTGGTAAAGCGTTGCGCATTGATCGTAGTGTGGGCATATATAGGAATGGTGCATGGCGTGGTAGAGACTGAAGTGAGGGTATGTGTTATGGGTAAGTGAGGGTATAAGTTTTCGGCATATTACGGCTTCCTGTCGCATCAGAGCATTATGAGGCGGCGGTAGTGTTCTTCGTGAAAGGCGATAGTAATGTCAGATGTCCATGTAGGTTAATAGTATGGGCTCGGAAAGGAACAGCTCAGCGTGACCCTCTTGCGGCTCCCGGTAAGCATGCGCTAAGGTGTAGGCGTGTGCCTGCTGATTGCCGCGTAAGAATCCATGCCCCAGAGTCCACAAGACGTGTATGTATGGCGGGAGCTGGTGCGCCCCATTCAGAATGCGATGTGCGGCCTGGAAATCTTGGCCCGGGAAAAACTTCTGCATGCCGTCTGCGAGTCCGTCAGAACTATTGCGTGCTCCCAGTGCGGTCTCGTGATGATGGTTGATGATGGCCAGAGCGAGCGCTGCCTCCGTAGCGCTCGCTCTGGAAACCGACGACGCATTTATTTCGGTGCCGTGATTGTCGACTACGCTGGTGACAAATGCAGTACTTCTTGATGTGCTGGCCGAGTCTACATATCAGACATTGGGGTGGTTCTCACACTTCTTCGCGAGTACCTGTGCTCGGGCATGTCGCCATCCGATGTGAAAGGTCGAGTGCATGTTTCTGGGTATTGGTGAGATGTGCATAGTTCCTTGTATTCGTGGTAGATTTTCGTCAGTGCGCTGGTCTTCCGAACGGAATAACCAAGACGTTTCCAGGTGCAGTGTCCCACTAGTGTAAGTTGTATCCTTTCCTTCTGGCTTACCAGGTGGACTTCAATAATTTCCCATGCATTGTTGTACACCCCTATATCCTCGAGGCGATAAGTAGCCGTTGCGGGTGGCAGTCCGAGCGCTTGCTTATACGCCTTGCGTATCAGCCGGTCGAGTATATCCACTTCCACATTGCTGAATTTAAAATATGGTACCGAGTACGCAATGCGGCTCACAACCAGAGCCTGCACTAGTTGGATCAGGTCCTGTTCCTTGAGTTCACTCTTCCTGCTGGTAATTCGTTGCATCATGCGCAAGACGTGCGCGGTCGTGTATTGTAACTTCTTTATGGCATATGCTCCGCCCCCGTCCTTTTATAAGTGTAAGTCGAGGATACGAAGTCTGTCCGCCTTGTGGATTTCTCTAGGACCTATTCGCAGGTGAATGGTTGATGCCTGGGATGTTGATCGTCCTCTTGAGCGCTTCTTGATTAGGAGGAACTCCGACTTCTCCGGCGCGCATTGCAGTCTGCATGTCACCGCCTATCTTGCTGCAACGTCCACTGTATGACGACGATGGCGTGATGACGACGACATGCCTAGAGTCAGCTGACGAATCTACAATGTCGACGATGGCACGAGCACGACGGCATTATAGAGGCACGATAGTGACTGTATAAGGATGACGACCTGACATGGATGGCATAACCAGGACTGTGTGATGACAGTATGAATACGATAGAATGACGGGGAACGATTAACGTCCACGGAACGACGAAACCAGTGTGACGACGACGGCGTGACAACTGGACGTTACTGAAGCGATGACAATGACAAAGCAACTGCGGGATGACTGCGGCATGGCGACGACTGTGTGACAATCGTGGCATGATGACCACGGCATAATGAGAGTCTGAAGGCGAAGCAGAAATGACAGCGATGTAAGGACCACGAGAGCATCACGGCCCCGAACCCATGCTTAGTGGCTTAAGGTATTAGACAACTTGGACCACAGGGTCCGAGTAGAAGGCGTTGGGACGACAGCAGGACGGCATGCAGAAGAGAAAGTTAGAATGATGAGCATTGAACGAGAACGATGGCATTACTATGCTGCTGTGACAACGAAGGCATGATGACTGTGTGACGATGATAGCGTGAAGACGACGTAATAAGTATCAGATGAGAAAGCTGGTATGACGGCGATACAATGACCACGACACCACCATGGCCACGAGCCCATTTGTATAGGAAGCTGTTAAACTTGAACCACTAAGCCAGACCAGAAGGCTTGACGAAGATGGCATGACGAGAGTGAGAGATCGCTAAGTTGGCATGATGACAACGCAACTACCACGACGGCATCACGACCACAAGCATATACTTAGTGACTCAAGCAGGTAGATAACATGAGCCACTGGGTCGACGTAAGAGGCTAGATAGGCGCAAGACGGCTAAGTAGGTAAATAATGCTTTTAGCATTATTGCAGTATTACACAAGCACGTAGATTTCTACCCGTGAAAGTACATCCACAGAAGCCAAGTTACCAGCCTCTTCACATTTTCTTTCTTCGGTGTATAACTGGTAAGCTTCCATCAGTAGTTGGAAATAATTCTCTTCTATTTGAATGAATGATGAGTCATGAGTAAATTATCCTTAATGAAATAAAACAGAAGTCACCTAACATAAAATGCCCAATAACACGCCAATCCTCTCACTGAAGTCACTATAACATCTATAGGCTTAATGGGCTTCACCTTTCTTTTCCAGCCGGCGTAGATGCACAGCTTACCTTTGGTGTATATCCCCCATCGTCCACAAGACCAGATGCAAGAGATGCCCACCACCTGACGGTGGTTGCAGGAAAACACATAGGAGGAAGATGGATACGTCGGGTTGTGAAGACAGGAAGTTGGAATGCAGGAGCAAGGGTGAGTGCTCAGCACCGAAGATTCAGCCCCTTGCTGTAAACAGCGAACACAAATCGTCTTCGTCATTTTGCATAAAATCGGTGACAAGCTAAAACTTCTTTATGCGGTGTCACATAAGTGTTCAGTTTATAGCGATGGGCCAATAGATGCACCTCAACAGTACAATGGGCACTAAGTTCGAAGCAGGCTACTAAAGAGAGTGAATGATTTAGTGGCAACTACTTGCAGCACAATGTTTTTTGTAGACTTGTATTTTTATGTCCAAGTCAAAGAGCAAGAAAACTTATTGTTGCGTCTGATGGTCTTAAAATAACATTGTCTTTCAAATCGGGTGATTGGTATCAGTGTATTACAAAACATGAATATAAAGAAAGAATCCAGTAGTGAAGGAAGCGTTGACTAAAATGGCCTAAAATGAACATGCGCATCAGGAGCACCGCAGTTCCAGCGTTACAACTATCTATTAAAATCTAATAGCCCTATTTTGGATGGATACAAAACATTTTGTAGCTCAATCTGATGCGCGTCCCAAACTGCGCATTCGTATTCCAGTTTGGGACAAACAAACATTAGGTACGCAAGCAGTTTTTGGGGAGAAGGGATAAACATTAGGTTACGCCGAACATAGCCAAGGACACGGTTAGCTTCGTTGGAGTGACTTGCTATATAATGCTACTAGCGGAGGTCATGAGTCACAGTGATAGCCAGCTACTCATGTGATGACACTAAAAATAACTCGCAATCAAAAATGACAGACCTATGTGCTTGGTAGGAAGCTCGGTGGTGCAATGAGATCTGTGAAGTTTTCCTGACATTCACCATGTTCTGCATCAGTTTTCAACCGTTAGCTAATAATAGTGGCGAGGAAGAAGGGAAAGAAAACTGTGGCAAAAACCTTCAAGCACAGGACGGCAGCTACGATACGCTATGGGGCGGCGAATCGACAAGGGCGCACCAGCGACTGCCCGACTTCGACGGCGAAATGGACAACTGGAAGGCGTATGTCATCAAGGCAGAGGCATACTTTGAGGCAGTGGGTGGGACAGAGCCAGCGAAGAAACGGGCGCTTTTAGTGACAGATTTAAGCACGCGCACCGTTCAAATACTAGCAGGAAGAGCAGCACCGAAGAAGCCGAATTCTTTGGAATACGAAAGCGTCGTAAAAGTCTTGCACAAGTTTTTGATCATAAGCGCCATATTACAGAAAGCTTCCGATTTTTCAACCCCTGCCACCTTGACGGTTAATTAACTTATGGGGTTTTACGTGCCAAAACCACTTTCTGATTATGAGGCACGCCGTAGTGGAGGGATCCGGAAATTTCGACCACCTGGGGTTCTTTAACGTGCACCTAAATCTAAGTACGCGGGTGTTTTCGCATTTCGCCCTCATCGACGTGCGGCCGCCGCGGCCGGGATTCGATCCCGCGACCTCGTGCTCAGCAGCCCAACACCATAGCCACTGAGCAACCACGGCGGGTCACCTTGACGGTTAGCCTGTTCAATAATTTAATACTGAAATTCGTTGAATTGCGGAGCACTACAATTTTGGTATCATGCTCGACCGAATGCTACGGCATAGAATTGTGTGCGACCCGCCGTGGTTGCTTAGTGGCTATGGCGTTGGGCTGCTAAGCACGAGGTCGCGGGATCGAATCCCGCCCCCGGCGGTCGCATTTCGATGGGGGCAAAATGCGAAAACACTCGTGTACTTAGATTTAGGTGCACGTTAAAGAACTCCAGGTGGTCGAAATTTCCGGAGTCCCCCACTATGGCGTGCCTTCATAATCAGAAAGTGGTTTTGGCACGTAAAAGCCCATAATTTCTAGAATTGCGTGCGGCATAAGATCGAGTGCACCACAGAAACAACTCTCGACAAAAAGAAAGAGAGATCTGTCCTTAGAGGACGCTGGAACAATGGCAATGTCAGCTGAAGCTGCAGATAATGATGCCAATAAAATGGCCGCAGACGCGTCGGTGGTGCTTAAAATTAAAGCGCAGTCAACCACAACGAAATTGTTATCTGTCGAGTGTGGGCGCTGTTGTAACAT
Source organism: Dermacentor andersoni (assembly GCF_023375885.2). Taxonomy (NCBI): domain Eukaryota; kingdom Metazoa; phylum Arthropoda; class Arachnida; order Ixodida; family Ixodidae; genus Dermacentor; species Dermacentor andersoni. Next base: position 145,487,567 of record NC_092817.1, on the reverse strand, counting down.
AAAACACAATAACAATGCCTGCCGTTGGAGTAATGCTCGTTGTTATCATTGCGGCCGACGTGGTCACCTAGCACGAAAATGCCGGAGCGAAGAAAGTGCAAAGTCTCGACCTCGAGAAGAAGCCCAGGGAATACGCGGCAGAGTAGTGGCTGTTAAGGAAGGGGAGATAGATGAACACATAGAGGAGAGCCTGCACATTTGGGCGCTGAAATCGACGAGGGATAGGTGACTGTGACGCCTCCAATGCGACACACCTTTATATGGGGAGATGTTGACCTATCAATGCTTATCGATACGGGTTCCCCGGTGTGCGTCGTGTCCTGACAGCTATTTGAGCAGCAGAAGAACACTTGGCCTCCGCTGCGGCCTTCCTGAACGAAGCTGTCATGCTACCTGGGAAAACTGCCAGCTTTTGGAGAGGTCCTGTTGGCGGTGTCCTGTTGGCGGTGCTGGATTGCCCGGGTCCAAGTTTGTTGGTCGAGACCTAATTTCCTTCCGAACGACACAGGTTCCTCAGTTTTCAGCCTCCCAGCCAAGCCGCTGACTGCGCAGCCGTCTGCATCAGGCAGGTCACTGCTGACGTGCTCGCCGAGTTTCCAGATGTTTTCAGCTCGAATCTAGGCCTCATCAAAAGACGCGCGGCACACCTACAGCTGAAGGAGGGAGCGGCGCCCAAGTTCTGTAAGGCCTGATCTACTCCTTTCGCTTTACGCGACAAGGTATCTGGATAGCTGGATTGACTCATGGCACTAGGCGCTTTGTCACCGGTGTCGCATTCAGTCGGCTATGCCAACTGTACCCGTACTTAAGATGGAAGGCACCGTTAGTATTTGTGGCTACCTTGAAGTCACCTTAAATTCCGCATGTGAGCTGTAACAGTATCCGTTGCCAGTAATCAGTGATATGTTCGCGTCCTTAAGTGGTGGAAAACATTTCAGCACAGCGGATTTACGCGACACGTACAACTAGGTTACCCGCCGTGGTTGCTCAGTGGCTATGGTGTTAGGCTGCTGAGCACGAGGTCGCGGGATCGAATCCCGGCCACGGCGGCCGCATTTCGATGGGGGCGAAATGCGAAAACACCCGTGTACTTAGATTAAGTGCACGTTAAAGAACCCCAGGTGGTCGAAATTTCCGGAGTCCTCCACTACGGCGTGCCTCATAATCAGAAAGTGGTTTTGGCACGTAAAACCCCATAATTTAATTTTTTTTACAACCAAGTTCCTCTCGATGACAATCTCGCCAGATATGCGTGTATGATACGCATAAAGGCCTTTTCCCTTATAACAGACTACCTTCCGGCATTGCGTCTGCGCCAGCCATTTTTCAGCGCAGGATGAAAACAGTTCTACAAGACTTATCAGGTGCGCAAGCTTATCTGGTCGATATCTTAGCGTCTGAAAGAGACGGAGGCAACGACGTATTACAAGCTGTTCTGCAGCGTTTCCGTGAGAGTGGTGTTAAACTGCGCCTCGACAAATGATTGCACCCGATAGAAAAGAATGTCGAAGCAATCGCAAAGCCCCTAGCCCCCAAAAAATGTAACTGAGCTTCGTTCCGTACTTGGCATGATCAGTTTCTACTCGAAATTTTTGCCGAACATATCGTCGCTGCTAGCTCCATTGTACCGGCTTCTGGAAAACAACAGACGTTTGTCTTGGCGAGACGAACAACAAGCGGCGTTCTATAAAGCAAAACGGTGTTCGCTGCAAGCAGGGGTGCTAGTTCATTTTGACCCTTCACAACCGCTTAAACTAGAGTGCGACGCATCGCAAAAAGGCATCGGCGCAGTGCTGTTTCACCCAATAGGGAACGTCAACAAGCTGATCGCGTTTCGTTCAAGGACATTGTCGAAAGCAGAAAAAGAATTACTCGAAACTTGAACGTAAAGTATTAGGCCTCGTATTTGGGGTAATGAAGTTTCGTGATTATCTTCTAGGCAGAGAATTCATCCTGGTCGCAGATCACCAGCCACTCCTGGACCGGCTGAGGCCGGATAGGCCCACTCGGCCTCTTGCTGCTGCTCGCAAACAGAGCTTGACGCTGTATTTATTAGGATTCCGCTACAAGCCGTAATATTCCCCTGGCAAGCTGCTCCTGAACTCCGACGCGCTTAGTAGGTTGCCACAAGAAAGTTCGGAGCCAACCATGGAATTGGAGCCACCTGACCACGTTTTGGCACTCGCATGTGTACAGTAGGGGGCGATCTCTGCAGAAGAACTGCAGGCGCTAACCGCAAGTGACCCAGTACTTTCAAAGGTCGTGCCCTACACAAGAGACGGCTGACCTCCAAGCGCTAAAGCACTCGAACGAAACTTACTCCCCTTTTATGAACGCAAACTGGAAATGTAGCTGGCCAACCCTTTCCCTTAGTGGGGTCACAGAGTTGTCATGCTAGTCAATGCACAACATAGAATGTTGCACATGTTGCAGGATACACATCAAGAGTCACGGGCGATGAAATCAATTGCTCGGTCAGTTTTCTGGTGGCCTAGAATGGACCACGACATATAACAACTGTCAGCGGACTGCACAAGTTCCATCCAAAATCGACCAATGCCGGTATCTGCTCCGCCAGTTAACTGGCCAACATGCCAAGAAAACTGGTCGAGAGTACATATAAATTTCGCCGGGACAATCAATGGAAGCATAATCCTTGTTCTCGTAGATGCTCGCCGCAAATGGATTGAGGCCGTACCAATGAAGCAGACGACCACTTCTTCGACTATCACTTGCCTACGCAGCTTCTTTAGCAGGTTCGGCATTCCTCGCGCCATTGTTTCAGATAACGGAAAGTAGTTCACTACCCATGAGTTTGCCGATTTTGCGAACAAAAACAACGTAACCGACCTGCGCACGGCTGCGTTCCATCCCCAGTTGAATGGCCTAGCAGAGCTGTTCGAACCGTTAAGGATGGTCTGAAGAAGATGAGGCAGGGCAGATTAAAAAAATTGTTTTTGCAGACTACTTTTCAACAACCGGAGAACACCCTTTGCCTCGGGCAGATCTCCTTCTGAACTTCTTGGCTACCAAAGCCGGTCTCGTCTCGACAGATGTTTTCCTCCTTTGGTTGGAGGAAGATCGGAAACATCGGATGACTGGACCCTGGCGCATAATTTGTTTACCTGCGTAATTTCGGTAAAGGTAAAAGGTGAGAAACGGGCATGGTAAAGTCCGCAGATGGAGCGAGGATGGTGACAGTAGAAACGCCTGAGGGCCTCGTTCGACGACATGTTGATCAAGTTAACACAAGGAAAAACCCAATAGCTGCCCAAGGCTACAGGGGAAGTGAAAGCTCATATATCTCGAGAACTCCGCAAGAAACTCCTGGAGCAGGGCCACCACTCCAGCGCCAGTCATCACCCCAACCCCAGGGCGCACCACAGCAGAGAAACTGTGAACCTACAGTGACCATGCAACTCCGACACTCAACACGAGAGCGGAGACCTGTGCAGCGTCTTCAGTATTATTGATGGAGAAATGTTGTAACTGCAGTATTCTTCCTATAATTTCTTGGCTCAACTGAAGCCGACAACTACACGTGCCATTCTGGCTTGCTGTCTGATGGTTCCCTCACCTTGGTTTGCCCTCCTTCCTTAACCAGTTTATATATTTACGACATGAACGCAAAATAAACGCCCATTTTTCGAGCATGTCAGCTTGCGTCTACCTCGCCTTCGTCCAGCACAGGGTCCGACCAACGATGTAATAGACAGTGGCAGCAAGGCAAGAGTGCAGATGAAAAGAAAAGAAAAGCAGATGCTGAGCATTAGGAAACAGCAACTTTATCATACTGCTGAACCCACTCTTTGTATTTTTTTGTTTCGGATGCGCGGCACTGATTTCTCATTCTAAACTCAATGTAGAAATATTCCGCACTGTGACTGCATTGCTCAGGCTAATAATCTAGTTTCATGTAACGGCCAGAGTCGGATCATTGGGTGATGCGTCACTATCACACGCTCGCACACACCACACTTTGAGCGAACCATAAGTAGATTCACTGTCAAGTGCTACAGAAGACCTAAGACATAACAAAAAAATTTACCAGCGATATTTCGCTCTCACATCTGTAGGACCTTGCGCTAGTTCAAAGGCGAGAAAAACAAGGACAGAATGTCAATGTTCAGGCATCTCATCAAAATAAGCTCAAGCGACCAGCCACCAGCAAGTGAATCTCAGCACGCCTTGCCTACTGCTTACAGTGGGTAGGTTATACAGCAGAGAAACCGCACACTGAGATGCCGTTGTCTCCTGTTTGCAAATGTGAACAAAAGCTTACGGATGCGCAATTTTTTGGAGCTGTCTCTCTGGTAGGCATGCCTAACGCTATGACATAAAGTCGTTTAGCACTCCTATGATTAAAGTGCAATCAATCATGGTTTCACTTTCAGGCTTCTTAAGAAGAACGATGATTTCTATGACCAGTGAATTATCGATTTTTTGCAATAAGTATTCCTTCTGCAAGTGGCCGATTTCTTTAACTTGCTACCAATGAGAGAAATTTTTTTTCTTTGTAAGAAATCAAGCGCTAAATATCTAATAAAATATATACACGAGGCTTTGATTGCTAGCACACAATGATCATAATGCTCTTATACGTCTCGCACGTGAATCATTAGCGTTGCCACTTCCTGCACTTGTAATGGCCTGTACCGTACGTCTTCCGAAATAAAGGCAGAGAAAGGAAAGAAATATAACAATACTTCCACCGTGAGAATTGAGATGTAATGCGAAATTCGTTTTTTTTTTTTTGCGTGCTTTGATCACACAACCACAGCGTGCGGTCATTTATGGCAAGCTGGCCCATAATTCCACTCTCTTCACATACCTGTATGAGTTCCTTTCTATGGGTTTATTGCATATATCTAATTGTATCATGCAGTAGCCGTGGCAATTTGTATTAAGATGTGGTTCTTGTCGGGAAAGGAGGAAAGGCTGGCACTATATTCTGCAACCCTTGCGGGAGCCCGGCTCAGCGCCAGCAGCGGGATGGATGTGGGAGTGAAGAAGATAGAAGGAGGGAGAAAGGTAGAGAGTCGCCATGACAACAGCGGAGCATTCCGGCTTGGAAGGCCCAGTGGCTTCGACCGGAGGAGTGGATTGGTGATAGACCATAGGAGGTGGCCCAGCAAAAGCGGAGTTGAGGCGGATCAGGAGGCCCGAGGTGGTGAATAGCCGTTAGGCTATTCGTCTTCGAAGAAATTTTCTAGAGTCTCGCCGAGAGCCCCGACGAATCGAGGTACTCGATGACACTTAGGAAGGCTGGTAGCAATTCGTATTGACACATATCAATGGGTACTAATGGAGGGCTACAAATGCTGAATTGCAGAACGAGGTCGGTTACAGCCTTTATTCTTTACCTCAACAAAAAACAAACAATTCCAGCTGCGTTATGATGAATAATAAATCAGACCCTTCATTTTCTTCCCAGTTCTTTTACGAGACTAGCGTTCTTGGTGTGAGTATCGACAGCCCAAGCTACTCCTACTGCCATCCAGACACCCGAAGTGAAGCCTGTGAGTATAAAGCATGACAAAGAGGTCTGTAAGATCTCTATTTTCTCGCAAAACAAACTAAGCTGCCAATACGTTATAGATATGTAATCACAGCTTATGAAACGTATTGCTTTAGCATAAACACAATTTGAGAATTTCCACTATTGCGGGAAATCCTGCTTTCGTTCGAATCCTGACGTTACTTTGGTTATCAGTATTACAGGCAATAAAAAGCATCTTATTAGCTTGCATGAATTACGGCAGTCCCAGCATTCGATGATGTATGGTCACGGTAGGCAGCATATGCAAGTTGAAAGGAGGGTGACCCGGGCCACTGGGTCGCAGCTTTGGCCACTGGGTCGGTGTAAGGGGATAGATAGATAGATAGATAGATAGATAGATAGATAGATAGATAGATAGATAGATAGACAGACAGACAGACAGACAGACAGACAGACAGACAGACAGACAGACAGACAGACAGACAGACAGACAGACAGACAGACAGACAGACAGACAGACGGACGGACGGACAGATGGATAGACGGACGGATAGACAGACAGACAGACACACAGACAGACAGACACACACACAGATAGACACACACACAGACAGACACACAGACAAATAGATAGATAGATAGATAGATAGATAGATAGATAGATAGATAGATAGATAGATAGATAGATAGATAGATAGATAGATAGATAGATAGATAGACAGACAGACAGACAGACAGACAGACAGACAGACAGACAGACAGATAGATAGATAGATAGATAGATAGATAGATAGATAGATAGATAGATAGATAGATAGATGGATAGATAGATAGATAGATAGATAGATAGATAGATAGATAGATAGATAGATAGATAGATAGATAGATAGATAGATAGATAGATGGGTAGACAGATAGATAGATAGATAGATAGATAGATAGATAGATAGATAGATAGATAGATAGATAGATAGATAGATAGATAGATAGATAGATAGATAGATAGATAGATAGATAGATAGATAGATAGATAGATAGATAGATGTTCACGTCTTCTAACGGAACGTACTATTGGTGAGAAAAATTTTCGGTTATTCCTTCACAAAAATCTGCAGCATCTTGTGCCCATATGAAGGTTGCTATGCACATTGAGAAATGGTGCTTTTTTTTTTTTTATAGGGGAGGATATTCGCCCCATCACGTGCGACTTCTCCAAGCTTAGCGAGTGTGGCTGGTTTCCCGAGGCGTCGCTAGAGAATCTAGATTGGGTACTTTATTCCGGCAACTCGGGAAACTTGAAGCTCAAGTGGCAACCCCAAGATAGTGCATCAGACAATGGTGAGTTTAGCTTCACAATGGCGCTTGTGACCATGCTTTTCAAAGAAGCCCTGCACGGATCAACTACAGTTGCTTGGGATTTTGTAAGACTCCTTTCGGTGCTGCACATTGTGATTCGTAAACGTAAACTGTGGTTGCCTCGACGAAGAACTCGCAAAAAGTAAGCGTTATACCTTTCATGAGTCCAGTTATTCTCCTTACCGGTGATTTATAAGCACAATAATTTGGGATAATACCCAGATTTTGTGAGCAATTTGTTTCTTTTATGCAGACCCATGAGTCTCGATCGAAAGGCTGTATTTTCTTAGATAGAAATCTCAACGTAGTAAGTTTCCATTCGAACGAGTCTGTCTTAGCATAAGACGTCTATGTTTACGTTCCACGTACAAGTTCCAGAGGCGAGCGTAACTGAAGCAGCCGTATAATTCAATGCATGCAAGAAGTGATTTTTCCGTAATTTTTCCGCTTTACAGCAGCATTGTAGTGGTGATGGTTACATAATTATCTCCTGAATCTAGAGATTAGGTGGCTGTCACCTTTGTTGACACGTCTTCGATTCTTTGTGTCGACTGCATGCGCGTCATGCATGTCGGCGGCAGCCAATCGCACCACAAATTAATGTTTTGGGGGGTTACTGATCGCAGTGTTATGTCTAATTCAGAACACCTGACCGGGGTAGTGTATCGGAAACTCAATCACCACTTTCAATGTAACGAGTTTAATGAAAACGTAGCATAGATATTAGGGACAGTGCTTTCCGTTTCACGATGCGCTTTCTATGCATGAATATGCATTTCAGGCTGAGAACTTGCTGTCACTAGCATGTCGCTGCAGATATCAGCTTCACGCAGTATATTCAGTAAAACATTGCACAAAATAATGTAAATGTTTAATTAAGTATGCGCACCGCTACATGGATGAAAGAAGGGCAAGAATCTTTCCTAGCTTAAAACCTTTGTTGTGTATAAAAATATATGCTGTAGCATAAACGGCCTTAAATAAACAGCTCATTTTCCAAATATAGTCGGTCTCTGCCACTCCTGAATTGTAAGTTCGCTTACTTGGCGCACAATTCTTATTTTACATACAATTTCTTGTATTACTCACAGTTTTTCAGTGTAACTTGGTGAATAATTGCAAGGTCTTCTTCTACACATATTTTTCTAGCATGCATTATTTGTCCATTTTTCATGTCAAGAAACCGTGTTGCAACTAAACGCCGCACAGACCATGATTTTGAATGAGCCGGGCACAACGGGACGATGCAGTCTGCATGGAATTATTCTGTTCAGGTGCCTATATGTATGCCCGGAACACAGAGCCTTCGGAAAAAGTTGCACGGCTTGTCTCCGCCCGGATGAACTCAACTTCTGACGAGGGGCGCTGTTTCACCTTCTGGTAAGGCTTTTAAAGTTCCCTCAACTATGTTTGTAGTGGCATTTGTACCACGCCCACATGTCGACCTACTGGTTTTCTAGGAAACAGACGTGGAGGGGGGGGGGGGGAGGTAAGGGGCACGCTACAGGAGATTTGTGGATGTGGCGGATGGGAGCACTTGTATATTTCATGACACAGAACCGAAAAATTGTCTAACAAGTAGACACAATGTGCGTTTGTAAGTTTTCTAATTGTGTTAAACCACGTAGAGAAACAGAATGTCGCCTTCAATGAGCAAACGGCCGTGAGTGCCTACTCCTCAGTTATCCAACATCTTCTTTTGGCAAGAAATTTGCGCTTACGTTTCATTATTGTTTCAGAAAGTATAAGAGATAATTGTTGTGACGCTTATTCCAGTGACACCTTCGATTTTTCCATAAAATATTCGTTGGTATTCCTGATTTAGCGTACTTCAATTGCCCTTAAACTGGGCTTAGCAGTCATATGTATTCTTAAATGGGCGTATCCTTGTTTGTGACAAAGTCAGCAGTTTTCTTCTATCACCAACCTAGATTGACTTTCCAAAGTGAATTATTTGATGGTTGTAATGTTGCGACTTTACAAAACACACAGGCTTTGTATATTTGTTTGGCGCTAAACAATTGTTTTCGCAAATCGTACAAAGAGATCATATAGGCATTTTTGCACTACAATTGATGATAACCAAGTCACCCTCACCCCGGGTATGTTTATCGTTGCTTTTAAAGATTTCATCTGTGCTACGTTCTGACAAGAACTGAAAGGTCGCACGGAGTGTTAAGGTAAATCACTGGCGCATCAGAAATTTTTAGAGGACTAGAACGAAATGGTCTATTTAGCTATCTTTATAGACATTAAACGGCCAATTGCTTGAAAGACAAAATAACAGATTGAACTTCACCTTTTACGTACAAAACCTCATACTGCCATTTCGCAGTATTGCGAAATTCCGGCAGAACACATCTCTCGATGATCGTCATGGTAATGCGACTATCATTCAAGATATGTGGCGACACACCGCATTGCTGACGACACATTAGTTTAGATTCTGTAGTGGTCATTGTGAAATTTTCGTTGCTTCGACTATATGCGGCTTACATTGTCTCCGGTATATACCTACTTTGCTGTGCCAGTCGCTTGACAAGATCGCCCATGAGCATGCAGAATGACCACGATGTAGGATGAGGGCCCAGTAACGACAATGGAATGACAAACGAAGGCACGACGAGGATGGAACGGCGAACGCGGTATAACCACGATGCTATCACGACAACAAGATGAACGTTCAAAAATGATTGGGATGTTATAATGCTGACAGCCTCGATGACAACGGCATGAAGAAATTAAGATCATCCAAGGGAAATGCAGCCCACGTATGGGGAAAGGTTTCTCGTTTTGAGAAGTGTGAGGTGGTGGTGGTGTTGTGAGTTCGCAAAAGACCGTGAAGACTTGCATGACAATGAGCGTTCGGAGAGGCGGCGTGCGTTGCTGACTAACGAGAGGGGCATATCAAATTTAGTGCTGCCACGGGACAAATCGGTGTTAGGGCTATGTGGAAAAATAGTGCAAGGTAAGTAGAATGGTGCGTATATTTGTAATTACCTGTGTGCACGTTATTTTGTCTAATATAAAATGGGAGCAAGGACTTTCTCATTTGCCTCGTTTATACCAAGATTGCAGGTACGCCATACCCGTATGAAGTCGCTAAAGAGGTTGACTTGAAAAAAGGGTACATGTGACTTCTGCCAGCATACCATTGACACAAATTATGATGATACCTCCTACCGCTCAATTTTAATTTTATTTACTTTTGTGATTTAAAGGAAATGCGTCAGTGCCACTAAATATATTGCCACACTGGAAACGCCTCGAAAAAGTACTGAGGTAGGGGAGGAAGATCTTCTTCTAGTGGCACCACTACATGTAGCAAGCTTAGATGTTCCTAAATGGATAGCTGCTACAGCTTATAGAAACAGTTCCGTAGGAGGTATTCAGCTGGAGGCTATCCGAGCATAACAAACGGTAGATGTCATGATCAATGTCATGTCATAATTCTTATTTCTGTACTTTATCCCTCCTTACTTTGTAGTATGTAAACTTCATATGTGATAAGTAGGCTGTAATTAGGCTCCGTGACTCTCTGTTCAATACTTTAAATTTTGCTGCAAAAAATAATTATGATGGGAGTCTTGAGGTACAAAAGTCCCAGCAATTTAATATAGGAATGCTTTACCATTTTATCAACTATGTTATTAATGAAAAATAATGTGGCTTGTCTCCACATATATCTAATATAAGCCTATACAATACCGATATACAATATACAATATACAATACCGTGTTTCATAACATCAGTGCGGCGCATGCTCCAGAAAGCGTCATGTGATCGTAGTTATTTACAACAGTAGCACCACTGCCTTTCCTCAGCGCTTGTTTTTTACATCCACCGTTTCGAATTAGAAACATGCGATGCATTTCGTCCAGCAAGGCGTCTCATTAGAAGCAGAGACGGGGAGAGAAGTGTGCTCATGCTTGCTTGCAGTCCTGGAAATATGTGAGCATAGCTAGCATAGGCTCACAATATACTCACATACGGGAAATATTCATAACACGCATGGGACAGTCTTGTCTTGCAATATATGCTAGCACACCTTTTATGTAATAGGCAATGCTCTCAGAAACTCTGATGCCCAGCTTGGACACTAAGTTTACTCGGCCCACTCTTTTGCCTCCGAAAGCTGCCAGACGCGGTTGGAGATTTGCAAAGCTACCGCAAACCCACTTACCACTTTCAGCAATATTATACCACTTTAGCACACAGAGACTTTAAAATCTATCCACGAGTGTTTCTTTGCTGTGTCATCGCAAGGGGGAGGGGGTTTATTCTGGCTCAAGCCTCGACTGTAACGATCTGCTGCAGTGTTATTATTGAAACTTACTGTCGTATATCTAAAATAAATGTTTAGGCAGCTCTGTAAACGTCACCTGTTAACTGAAAAAAAAAACATGTAAAGGAAAAAATGTTCAGGTTTCTTTCTTGTCATGCCTTGATGACGTAAATTCCGCAATGAAGGTTCTGCCTACTCAAGAGAGCTGAACTCGGAGTATATGCTGTTTTTCTGTTGCTTGTTTTTCTTTCTCCTCAATACGGACCATGTGGCTTCTATTGCAGGTACAACATGTGGCATCCAAATAGTGGCCAGCTGAACCTTCTCCAACGCGTTGACAACGTTTCAACAAGCCTTCTATGGACCCGGTCTGGGCCGCAAGGCAAGGCATGGCAGCTGGGAACGGTGCAAGTGCATTCTGAGGACCAGTACCGAGTAATTGGCACTTTATTTACGCCCTCTCTCTATTCTTTACACCGAAAGTTTTGGTATAAATATGTAATACTTAGTTCTAAACGTAAAAGCACTCCATTATTCCTGCAAAATTATTGCTATAGTTCCTTCTTGATTTCGACCTTCCAAAGAAAAGTGTATAGTACGTGGAGAATTTGCACAGTAGTGGAATGTATATTCGTTATAGTGCAGATGCAAATTATCCTTGTTTACTTTATCGATTCAACAAGAAATTTTACTAACCAAACACCCTTTTCAAACGGAGTTTCCCTGTTGTTACCATTACAAATGAAAGCAATTTGCTACTTTGTGCTCACATGATACCTTTGCAGTGTCAACATTTTGTGTCCACTGTTATACCCTTTTGAAGCCAGTAAACGACACAACAAGTAAAAGTTCAAGCGTCTTGAAAGACCTACACAGGGGTTCCACAAAAGCTTAAAAACTTTGCTTTAAGTACACCTTACTGAACTCTATATATTAAAGCGCATGTTTTTGTATCAGGAAAATTTAGCGCTAATTCCGAATCAGAGTCTATTCTTATTGCGTATAAGTACATTTAGGCACGAAAGATATGCATCATATGATTTCATAATCGAATACATGGAGGGCGAGACCTCCTGTTTACAACTAGAAAAATAAGACTGGTTATTAGAACAAGCGGAAAATTTATAAATACATCAATAAAATATGAATAAATTTATTATTGTAGCAGCTTCCAAAAGTTCTTACTTATAAAGCAAACAGATCCAAGCATAAAAGCAGAAATTTTTATAGAATGGCAGTAAACTGCGATTCTGGCGGAGGTGACGGGTCTTCATGCCACAAACAGGCAAGATGGCATGACCAACCTTATATTTGGCAATTATTATTGTGCAGTTATATGCCTCTTTTACATTTTAAGCGCTGTACCAGTCTCATCAGATGTTCTTTCATTTTGATCTGTAAAACCTAAAATATCATGCAATCATGCAGCCCACTTGGCTTCTTTTTTTTCAGTTTATTTTCGAGGCTGTGTTGCCACCCCATATCCCCGGAATTATCGCAATCGACCACTTCGTGCTCGAGGATGGAAACTGTGACGGTAGCAAAGGTACGCCTAGTCGATGTTTATAAAATTCAAGCTCCAGAGCACAGAGCACTCAGAGAGGTTGTTTAGAACCTGTTAATGAAAGTAAACCAAATGCTGTTATGTCAGTTACAGAACAAAACGCATTAGGTAAATGTCTGCTCGGAAAGCTGCGCGCTTCTATGCAGGGTGCCTTTTTTTCTATTCGATTAGCATTATTTGTCTACTTCAACTGTTTTCATTCTATTCATCTAGCTTGCAATCCATCGGTCTATATATCCCTCTATACGTCCGTCCGACCGTCCTCCCTCCCTTCCGCCGTGGTGACGTAGTGACTTTGGGGTTGCGTTAAACTTAAGGGCACGGGATCAAATCCTAGCCACGAAGGCAGCAGACATGAGGGAATAGATGTATTTGGGAACAGACTCGATGTAGGCAACGCTTAACCGCTTGAAGGAGGTAGGAGTAGCCATGGCCTCACGGAGTAAAAGGTGAGGAGGAACGCCGTGGCTTGAGAAGAGGGTAATGTTTCAGATTGCTTACCTTTGTTATTATAGCACACTAACACAAATTCTTGTGACAAAGCATTCCTTCAGATACCCTTTGTGTCTAGGCGCACGACAGAAACTTTTTAAGGGACCCTTTAAAGATAATCGCGTCAACATGAAGCACCATGCTCTATGGACACTAATACTTTCCTTAAAAAACAGCTCGTCACGTGCTGTTTTCTCTACGCCGCTGCTCGTGAATGGCTGGGCTTTGAATCAGGCGCGTTATTTATTACTATTTCCTAAAGAAATATTTGACGACCATATCACTACTATTAATACAATTATACTATGTTTCAGCCGTTTCAGCAAAAAATGCTAAATTTTCTTACATCGACAGTTTGTACAATAATTTCACTAATATCTATGATGTTTTGACTGCTCACGGAACATCATAATTTTTGTGTGTTGCTTTATTGACCCACAAGACTTAAATTTTCTAGTTTCCAGCATGTCCGCCATCTTTATGTCTAGTTTGCTTTTTATTTCTTTTTATTTGTGATACCGGGGATGATAGTTTCTATATGCCGTCGTTAGCACAATACAACCAACGATAATTTATTATGTTTGTATTGCGGCGAACCTTGTCCCAATCTTTTCATATCCTGGGTATGGTACGCAGGTTTACATCATATGCGTGCCAAGTGTTGTTCGCATCTGAGTTTTTGTTGTTTAAGGAATAATTTGATGTGGACAGCTCGGTGTTTGCTTTCTGCCATCAGTGAGAATATTCATATAGAATATTCTCACTATACTATTCTATATGCACTATTCTATACACTATTCTCATATATAAATATTGACAATATATTTATATAAAAGCCGCATAGGTATTGTAGATACTTATAATTTTTCCAGGTTATATTGCTTAAATCCTTTCGCACGTTTGTAATTGTACGACTACACCTGCCTTTCATTTAGCTTGCGTTTTGGTGCAGATTCTTCCTGGGCACACACTTTTTTGCGAACGATTTTCGGTGTACACTTTCGCGTTCAACCCTATAACAAAATCTGCTAACATAAATAACTTTCCTTTGAAGCTGACCATCACATTTCCTCCAGATACGAGAAATGAACATTAAAAATGAATCTAATATTTTTATTATCCCGCATGCTTGGATTACTTGAATCTATCATATTTTGAATTTAACTTTTTAGTTTATCCTATCACGGCAGTAGTGTGAAGAAAATATGTAATTACATTCTTTTAGAGGGCTCCCAAACTTCCCCCAATGATAGATTTTTTTTTTTACGAAATCTAAACAAGCACGTTCATCTTCTCCACTGAGCTGAAACGATCATTATTCGTTAAAATGGCAGTGTTGTGCGCCGTAGGGAAGCCACAAATTAATAAAAAGAAATCTTCCTCATGGCGATCAATGCGGATCATGCGACAGTAATGTAGTTACACTCACCTTTCGCCTGTTTTGCCCGTTTTGCGCGAAATGATTAGAGGTGCTAGAATTTTAATCGCATAACCTTTGCATTGTTTCGTTGCCACTATTGTACAAGAAGGCGCTCGTAGAAGGCGCTTCACTCGTAGAAGGCGCTTCACTCGTAGAAGGCACTGCGTTCATCGTTACCATTAACTAGGTAGCACACACAACATAAACGCGGCCGTCTGAATGTGCAACACGTGTCAGGAGTTTCCTGGGACCGAGGTGCATCTACTAACGGCCTAGCGGCGACTGTGCGTGCCGCATTCCAGCATATAGTTAGTGTAGTAAACCTAGAAGAAAAGCCGAGCGAAAAAAACCGCGAAAGTGCTTCCGTGTTGTTACGACCCATAGCACACACCATAGTAGCATAGCATAACACATAGCACGTACGTATGGACAACGTGTTAAGGTAATTCTCTATGTTTTTCAGAAAGATTACAAGCTATTTGAAAAGTTTTCATGTAAAAGTTAGCTCCGAAGACGCATCTCCCACGAAACCGCGCGCGCCAATCGAGCCCGGCTGTGCTCGTGTCTCCTGTGTCCGCACTTTCCTTTTGGACACCAGAGAAGGGCTGCTCCGGCTGCTAGGAGAGGAGGCATAGGCGAAAGGGCGCAATTGGCGCTACTTTGGTTTTCTTCCAGGGATTTTACTGGGACCGGCGCGGACGACGTTCGACACAGGCTTCCTTTCTCTCCTACAACCGCGCTGCCCATGCGCTCCTCTCCCCACTGCGTGCTGAATTCCTTGCTGAAGACGTCATGTCCCTCCTCCCCTTCCGTCTGCGTCAGCCTCCCCTTCATTCTTTTCCCCTCTTTTGCCGTACACAAGCCGATAGACGGGTTTTTGTTCGCATGAACGACCTAATGCCAGCGCATCAAGACAATCTTGTGCTGCTCCCCCAGCTTTCTCGGACTTTTCCGGTCTCTCCTTCGCGTGTTGTGATGCCAGCAGAGTTGTGTGCGTGATGTCACCAGGGTATAAGCTGTCGATAGATTGGTCGATGCGGGACAATAGCGGCAACGTGACAAGCGATTGCCGTGTGTTCTGACAACGGAGGGGGCTCGTTTTAGTGCTCCGTGGAGAGGACCAGGGCAGCGTCAGCTGCCTGGCTGATCACCCAACGTCCTGTACAAGCGCCACTGAACCTTTTATGACGCTTTTATTCATTATCAGTCGTATGGAGAGCGCTTAAGGCCGTCGAGAAGAAGAACATTTCTTCGACGTTTTCCAGTGTTGACGAGACCTTTGCGCTGCATGAAGTTGGTTTGAATGCTTTGCTAGCATGAGAGAACACCTGTGGAAAAGAATACAGTGAAACTGAGAAACTGCGGCAGTTGTGTAGCCTTTCGTTAAACTCCGATACCTTTTGCTATTACGAGAGCAATAAAAAAAGTTCTTGCTGCTGTATTTGGGACAGTGCAGCAACAATGCAACACATTTTTGATATCAGACTGCTTTTGGGTCCTTTAATGTGTTATACGACGACAAATATTCTATCTGGTAATGCCCATTCTTATGATGTCTGTGGAGCATTCGCTGTGTTTCGTGACTGTCACCATCCGTCCGTACCCATTGGGCCTTGACAGCGCTTCAGTAATGTAATTTTCTGTCTAGGAACGTAATGTAACTCTCCCTTGCGTCGATATTACCATGCTATCGATGATTTATTTCATTATTTTTCGCCAGTGTGCACATTCGAGTCCGGCAATTGTGGTTGGCAGCTGCACAATTGGGAAGTCACAAAGGGCAGCAGTGCAATGTTGCCTCCGTCAGATCACGGCAGCCTGGCACCGTCCGGTGAGACCTTCTCTCTGTGTTTAAAAATAAGAGCCTCCCATGTTTATTTCAGCGTGGTGTGCTTGAACTGACTTCACTACCAACAGGCTTCCGTATGCTTCTTTATTTAGTTTACACATTTTCTTCATTATTTAAATGAATAATGAATCAGCACCATCGCAATTCAGAATTCTTCCGACAGAATAATACGCATAATTAACATTAACAACATAAGTAAACGTTAATTCCTCACGGATACCTTGAATAGAAGGAATACGGCAATTGCAGAGAGCAGGCTTTCGCTTTATTATTTTGCGTCCTTGATTAAATAAAAAACCTGTATTATCGGGTTGCTTATAAAGAAAGGACATTCGAGACTGTTACTTTTTATGAATTCAGATTACTGCTATTTTTTTGAGTGCTCAGCTCAGACAGGATGTACCAGCGTCGTTTCGGTCTTGTTTCTTTTTTTTTCTGTACCCTATAGTGTTTGCATGTCAGTATAACACAGGCTGCTATCGTCCTTTCTAACGGTTATTCGTTTATGCTCAGGGAGCTTTGCGTTGGTAAAGCCACCGGGCGGCCGACTGGTGAGTCCACAGGGGTTCTACGACGTCTCACAGCACAAGTGTCTCCGGTTCTGGTTCTTCATCGCCGGTAGGACGGTGCAAACACTTAACGTCACTCGGGTAGGCGAAGACCAGCAAGGGCACTCTCTCTGGTACGCAAGCAAGTCGCATGCTCCGTTGGATCAGTGGTACTCGGCCGCGGTTGACTTGACCAGCCTCCAAGGAGACGCAGAGGTGAGTCGCGGGTTTGTTGACTGATTCATGTAAAAAGAACGCACTAAACCATCGGCTCCCACGCCTATATATTCACTCTTAATTTCCTTCCTCATAGCTTCCACCAACTAAGCAGAATGAAATAGATTCCGCCTACTTACTAAAATGAATAGGTAAGGAGATAGTGTTGCTTAACTAATGGCGTCCAGAATCATGTCATTATGGCCGCAATCTTCGTTAATATGAAACGAATTTAAAGAAAAGAGCTTTTCTATTCCTCAGTGAGTAGACAAACGATTCCAAGATTTATATTTTTGTGGTGGAAAAATGAAAAAAAATAAGGAGTGTTACCCTCATATCAAGCTACGCGTTGCAAGCGAAGGCCTTCACGCAAACGCCATCGCAGTTGTGCATGAGCAGGCTTCTCACTCTTGGCGTATCGGGAGCATTGAAGCACGCAAGTGCATTGCAAGACAACGTGTTTCCTCGCAGTAGAACACCAGCAGGTCCGTCTGTGCGCCCAAGAATATTTATGAATGTGTGTGTGTGTGTGCGTGCGCGCGCGCACGCATGGACGCACACCTATGAAAATTTAAAGATTATCATCGTGGTAATTTGCAAGCCCCGCTTTCATCTCTTCATAACAATGTCCTTCATAAACCACCTGCGAATATTTCTGCACTAGAAGGCTCTAAGCGCTACTACTGTTGCTTGCAAAGTGTTCGATACATTCGAGATTAGAAATAAATATTCGGACTACAAAGAAGCAAGACAACGAGTATCATCAGAAGATGGTGAACAGCAAGGCGAAAAACTTCAACGGTGATCACCAAGAAGGGATGCACCGGATGCGCTAACCGCAGTTAATGAGCTGCTTGTTTGTGTGAAAAAATAAAACGGGAAACGGTAGAAAAATAAACGACATGGCGGAAAAACGACAGGAAAGCCACAGGACGGGAAACTAGGCACTTGCTGTGGTTCTGCAATAGCACTCACCTTATGAATGAATATCTCTTATCATACATTTCACATGAACAGAATCGTACTCTTTCTGCATTCTTAAGACGTCGCCTTGCTGCTTTTTTCTGTAATGCAGCTCGTGTTCGAAGGGACAACGTCTGATGACCCGGACACTGCTGTTGCCGTAGACGACATCAGTCTAGGCGAGACTGCGTGTCCCCCGCCCGGCAGCTGCTCCTTCGAGGCGGACATGTGCAACTGGCAGAACGTACAGAGCCCCAAATACGCGCTTTGGTACAGGAACCAAGGCCCCACGGTCACAGTCAGCAGTGGCCTCAAGAAGGACCACACTCTCGGAACAGAGGAAGGTGAGGCATTTGATAAATGTGGCGAGCGCTTCGGGCCAAGTGCTGCCTTAGTCCTCCTAGGTGCCACGACATCTAATCTCGAAGAAGTATCAAGTTTTTCCACCACTAGGAGGTGGACGCCGATCACTTCGCTAGGTACTCAGTCACGTATAACGACAGTGCGAAGCGAACTGCATGTACACGGATTCTAGAGTCTCGCGAAATCACGCCAGCACTTGCCTGGGGAAACAGCGACGATAGCAACGCGGCAGTAACTGCTTATAACGCATTATGAAGTACTACCGAGGCGGAGCTACAAGCGCTTCGGGTGGCTGTCCATACGGCCAGGAATCGTCACATCGAATATCGAAGGCCCCCGCGTATGTACAGGAGTTTGATCGCCGGCATAAGTGAATTGAGCAAGGTTGGCGCTTTCCCGTAGGCTACCACTATCCACAAAAGAAGCGACAGTTCTCTGGAATAGCACATTTTAGCTGCACACTTATTGCGCATTGGTCATATAGGCGGAATAAATTTTTTTCTCTCAATAGCTGGCGTCGCGGTCTGTGGCTATACAAGTATATAGTGCCAACAATTGCGCATTCTCTACGAGCGAGCTGTGTTCGTTCTAGCGTGCCACTTAACCATATAGGAGGAGGAAATATTGGCGTAAGAACAGGTTCCTTTTTCATCATGCGTGGAATATCACCGCTGTTCAGTGAGTATTCTCTCGTATCTATCTAATCGTCTTCAGTGCACCCACCATGTCAGATGCTCTGCCAGTGCGAGCGTTTTTAGCCATGCAATAAAGAGTAAGGAAGCGATATGCAACCACACGTAAGTATGCGTGAAGTAAACATAAAAAGGGAGACTAGCGTAAATTTAAAAGCGGAACTCGAGTTCCCCTTTTAAATTTACGATAGTCAAAAAACTTCAAGAAATCATGTTCACTGATATATGTGGTCTCTTTTTCTCATCATCTTAAAGGCAGAGTACTAAAAGCACGTATAGAGAAAAAATCATGAGTTAATCTAGTATCAAGGAGCCATGCAGTATCAAACACAGACGCAAGCACTTCAGATGGCAAGTGCGGCAAAGCGCGAGGCGACAGATGCGCCTGCATTTGAGCGCTTCAGCCTCGCCTCTTGCTAACTAAATTATTTGTTCTAGAGTTTCACAAACCTTAACCGCAATTCGTTTTCTTTGCTTCCATGCAATGTCTGCGTTTAATCGTATATGAGACTAGGTAAGGAATAATGCAGCAAATATGCTGCATCAAGCTTTACACCACGTATTCTAGAATCAACACAGCATGGTGATCTGATCTCTTTCAGGGTATTACCTCCTTCTGGACTCTGCAGATCTTTCTGAAAGCGGGATTGGCATTATTGAAAGCCAAACACTTACCCTCGGTCCGATCGCCTGCATCAAGCTCTACTATTACATAAAGCAAAATAGTAAGTAACATATTGTCTGTCCAGTTTGCCGCGCTGTCTCAAGCCAAAAAGATTTAGCTTTTTTGTTACTGTTTCCTTGACTGGCTTTATTCTTGCGTGCACAATTTTTTGTTTGAAGATCATATGCAGATGATGAAATGGAGAGTATGACACACTGCCGTCGGGTCAGGATAGAACATGCTGCAACAAAAGCTAACATCGCTAAATCTTTTGTCGTCCGTGTCTTGCTTTATTTCATTGTGATATAAAGAGGGTGTGCCAACCTATGTTCGTAAGGCATTTCAGACATGCCGATTACGCCTATGTGCATAACAATGGTTCATGGTTACTAAGACAGCGAGGTGTTCTATTTTGCGCATATTCATTAGCTGAAAAATGAAAGAGAAAGCTATAGACGCGGAAAAAGGACTGAAAGACGGCGGCACAATCGCCGACTTGCAGGTAAAGGATTATTCCAGAAACAGGTGTAGGCAACAAAAACTGCAAGAAAGGAAGCCGCGGATTGCACGTACGTGTCGGAATCAGGTATAAACAAAATTTTCTTTCACGTTGACTAATATTTCTTCTTTTTACTTCTTCATTCTCTCTAGGACACACTGGGTGTTTTCGGTTTACTTCACTTCTTTTTCCACACTCGGCTGTTTTCATGCCTTCGTGTTCACGTCCTTGCAGCTTACTTCTTTATTTTTCAGCTGCCCACTTCTAATTCTAGCCTATTGTTCTGATTGCACACTCGGGCATCCAATCAGTGGCAAATACCCATTCCGGGGGGATTGACCAAAAATGATATCATACACTCTAGTGCAGCATTCCTCGGCTCCAACTTGTCTACTCGGACGCATGTCATGTTGAACTTTCCCAGCTACATATTGTGGGTCTGAAGAAACTATCGAACACCTCTTGTGCCCTTGTCTTCAATATGAGTGCCAACGCATTTTATTACAGACCGCACTAAGACGACTGGACTGTAGAACATCTTCTGAAACGAAAATTACTCGACCCTTGCCCCATCAGTTGATGGCGTAGATATATTCGTGTGCTACTGCAGTTATTGAAGAGCACCGGCCTCAGTGACTGATTGCAGTCCTACTATTTGCGTCCAGTGTTCACTCTCTGCCGCTTTCTATTCCCCCTCTCCCTTACCTTCAGTGTAGGGTATCAAATCGGACGCTTGTCCGGTTGACCTCATTTTTCTCTATCTCCTTGCTTTCGCGCTCTGACTCTCTCTACTCATACAAAAGCGACCCAAATGGTCTGTTCGGGCACATGGACATTAGTCGACGTTGTATAAGTGGCAAGACAACGGCAGCCGGTATCCGAAAAGTGGGGCCGAGAGCCAACGACAGCTTGAATTAAAACGAAATCTACAAATCATTGAGAACCACCTCACAAAAGCATCTCAAAAAGCGGCATTCGGTGCAAAACAAGGGAACCTTGAAAAGCTCACTAGCCACGGCAAAAACGCAAGCACTTCGGAAGATTTGCCACTGTCACCTGTGATCACGTAATCAACGCTTCGATGAAACAATAACGTTTACTCACATAAAATGCTTCCAATATATGAAGAAGACAAGTCCACTTTTCGGAACGTTGGCCCCTTCTTTCACCTTGTTCTCGTTTTGCTCATCATCTTGAATTTCCATCTCCCTCCTTCCCCGTGTTCGCCCTGGATTCCAATATATGTGTATGTGTAAGAAGGTCGGGCGTACACCGATATTTGATTTCGGTTCCATCAAACAAGCATCAAACTACAAGCACTGACGCATGCAGCAGTGAACACCCGCCGTGGTTGCTCAGTGGCTATGGTGTTGGGCTTCTGAGCACGAGGTCGCGGGATCGAATCCTGGCCATGGCGGCCGCATTTCGATGGGGGCGAAATGCGAAAACACCCGTGTACTTAGATTTAGGTGCACGTTAAAAACCCCAGGTGGTCGAAATTTCCGGAGTCCTCCACTACGGCGTGCCTCATAATCAGAAAGTGGTTTTGGCACGTAAAACCCCATAATTAATTAATTATGCAGCAGTGAAAAGCGTAATGTGGCCCTGTAGTATAATTGTGTTGTTGAGTAAAACTAATGAACCTCAAAATTCTAGAACGAGCCTTCAGTTACAATTCAGCGGTTTTGTCGTGGTCTTGAGGAGACGAATTGAGAAAGCTTTTCGCTCATAAGGGCTTTCTTTTGTTTCATTGGCTCGCTGCCACAGCTGTAATGTGCGTCATTATGGTTAGCTGGTGTCTGCTCTTACGAACAGTTTTGCTGTATAACGTTTTTATAAATACGGGTCTTGGTTCGTTTTCCTTGAGTTTTTCCGGTAATTGTATTTTTTCATTTTCCGGATGCATCGTTACCGCGAAAACACCTTGTGTACCTGAGGATATCTTTTTTTTTATTGAAGCTATTCATCTTCCTTAGCTTAGCACCGTCGAAAGCATGAAAATCAATTGCTTGTACCTGTTTAAGTTTCTGGCCAATTGGCATGGCTTCTTATCATGGGTAGTGGCGTAACTAAAAAAACGAATAAGGACGCACGCAAGACATGGTAGACGGAAATACCCACACTCTATCCTAACTTTGGTCTCGGCTGATTGGTTCCTTGCTCTGATGACCAGTGACAACGACGAAAATTACAGTCGTCGCCTTTGTCCCGCGCCATTTAGATATTACTTGAAGCACACTTTTAAGTCAATGCAGAATCAGAAATGGATATCTATAGCTACACGTGGTAAAACAAACAAAAATATCGAAGTTCATTCATTTAGATGCATTCTAACATGATAGATGAGAGTTGCTAACGTTACGCTGCTAGCAATGACGTCATGGCTTCCATAACTAGCAGCGCAAAGGCTGTTTCACATGGTGCGATTGGGGCGAAGGAAATCGTTCTGCCGCGCACGTCGCAGAGCGATTTTCGCTGAAAGCTTTCACATGCGTTTGCGGCACCGCGATATCCGTCGCAGCAATGCGCAAGGTTGCCTCCTGCTCACGAAGTATCCATGCCTGCATCGTTAAATAAAAACAATATGGAAAGTAGTCAAATATTCGAATTTTTCTATTTTTATTCGATAACATAATAGGTACACCATTTTTAACGTTTAAAAGCGTTGATACTTTACGACAGCTTGCAGATACGGTGAGTGAGGCGCTGCACAACACCACAAGTATGAGCGTGCGGCATGGCGTGCGGCGTCGGTGGGGTGGTTCCGTTTAGTACACTATAGTTTCATTGTTACTATGGAAGCCACAACTTTTTTTCCTGGATGAGTGTTTGCTTTTGCAGAAGAACACACTACTGTTGAGTCTGCATGTACATAAGCAGCTGGCGCAATTTGTAGCGATGAAGAGGTTGACGATGGCGGCGATCGAGTGGGCACGTTCCTTATGTTGAAGCAGCGTCCTTCTCCCGATCTGGACAGCGTGCAGCTTCTCCTTTCAAACGAATTGTGTAAGCGGGAGAAAAGAAAAATGTTCATGAAGTCCCTAAGCCGCAAACGCTGGTGGGTAAGCCCTAAACATAGCTAGAATTGACGCGCGACATTGCTCCACAGCGCTACCAACGTGCGGTAAAACACACATTGCCCATCCCACATCGCGCCGATCGCTGCGACTGAGCGACGGCGCGACCAACTTGTTGGAATCCAGTCGCGGAGAGCCCACGACGTCGCGGCGGTCGCTGAGCGACGGAATTCGCTGTGTCGCTGACTGAAAATCGCGCCATGTGAAACAGCCTAAAGCCACACTCTATTGTACCCTGACCACAAAAGCATTTGGGAACTTAAATTTGACAGAGCGTCAAAAAACACAAGGTTATCAAAATCAACGCAGAACACTTTTATTGCTTGCATAATATATTCGCAGTGCTTTTCTTTTCTTTTTTCTGTCAACTTTAAACTTATATTACTTTATTTAGCCACAGTGTTTTCTCTCGCGCGAAATGTTTTCTCTTGCTCTATTTTGTATTCGAAGCAAGACATCATGCTGTCTGTTATAATTTTTTTCTTTATTCTGAACAAATGTTTTGAAAATGAGCTGGGACAGACATTGCTATTTCAAGAAAAAAAGAGAGAAGAAAGGAAGAGTGAAAGTGGCAGTAGATGGCAGAGGATTTCTCTAATAGCAAAAAAAATAACCTACTTGATAAATGTCAGTAGTCATGTCACTAAAATATTTTCTGAATAATTTTAAATATACACTTATGACCAGGTACTACAATTGCATAATGAAGTCCCCGCAATGATGAAGCTGTATCAACTTGGGAGGAATCCTTACACTTGCAGATCTGTAGAGAACTTCGTGACCATCGTTTTCTAAGGATGCATTGCAGTTCCACTTATGTAGGCCTGAAATGTTAGAGGCAGGCTTTAAAAGAAAAGCACTAATATCAGGAGCACCCCATATTTCATTGTTCCTTTCGAGACGGATATTTTGAAAGAAGCATTAGTGGCAATTTTCACTTTTTGTAGAAGAGTTGATTTTTGGCCTAGTTGGTCGTCCATATTTGAAGTAGTAACTTAACACGATAAAAACACGGGAACAAGAAAGGTAGACAAGGACAAGTGCTACTCACAACTGCTTAATGGAAGGAAGGATAGCACATATATATCCTCTTGTCACGCGTGCGCATACCAATATGAAGAGAACAGGCACATGCAAATCAAAGGCGGTTGCGCAAGAAGTCAAATTCGGCATCTAGTAATGAAATAGGAGGCTCACTTATTCACCTATTTCTATTCTTTATGTTAAAGAAGGCCTGAAGAGCGAGTCTGGAACAGGTGTTGACGCTCCTGCCCAGAATAGTAGTCGCAGAAAAGCGAGCGTCACAACCACACGCGCTAACATGAGCCACTAAATGTGCGCCCTTATCCTCGTTTTTCTTTAGCCTTTGCACATGTTCCCTTAAACGGTCATTCACGCTACGCTCAGTTTGTCCAATGTAGAGCTGCCCACAAGGGTGCAAGAGAATTGCATATACAACCCCTCTGGAGAACTCAACAAAGGGCTTCTCATGCCTCTTGCGGCAGCCCCGCCTGCTCTCACGGCAAACTCGAGAGCACAGCTTCGAAAGCTCGTTGGGCATGCATGACAAGAGGATATATATGTACTATCCTTTCTTCCATTAAACAGTTGTGAGTAGCGCTTGTCCTTGTCCGCCTTTCTTCTTTCCGTGTTTTTATCGCGCTAAGTTACTACTTCAATTATTCCCTTTTTGTCGCCATTGACGTCGTTAGCATGACGTAATTGGCACTGCCCAATGAAGACTCACGTTATCTGGGCGTCAATGGCTTTAGTGATACGGCATGGTTACACAGAATACTGTATACGTTTTTTCATGGTCTTTCCTGTTTAATTTTTGTCTGTTTATATGTGTCTACTGTTTCGAAATTAGGAAGTGTTGGAAGGTTGTTCTCCGCTGCGTGCGCTCTTATCGATATCTGTTCCTTGTTGCCCTGTCTTAAGTTCGATATTTCTGAAACGCTATTCACATGAACAGTCACCATCGGTCGCTACTGCCTTTGCAATAACAATATTTTTTTTTTCTGAAAATCTCCTCGTTACAGCAAACACGACACTGAGTGTCGCGTTCGCTGACCCACATGGATCAGTGATGGGATCATCGACAACTGTGAGCGCCACCGCTCCAAGCGAGTGGACGCTGCTGTCGGTAGAAAGCAGCAGCCTTCCCGCTTGTTTCTCGGTGAGTCGTAGTGGTCGATTTAGGTAAACAATTTCAGTAGCGAATTCTCGTTACTCGGTAATATAGAGCGAAAGTTTCATCAGCCTGCATATGAATATTGTTATAATTTTTCGCTCGTCACCAAAGATGACGAAACCGCAATGATTGCTCCAGCAAGTGGAACTGTTTCTTTTTTTCTTGAGACTGAGCTTCCTCTTGCAGACAATCTGTCCTGGGCAAAATTACTATAATTATGACGGAAGACTGTGCCCTCGTTACGAACAGCATCACCTCCTTTATCTGTGCCATACTTTTACGACACAAACAGAAACGCGCGTTAACAAATCGTTTCTTTTTGCTCCCCATCTTCCGATGAAAGAATGTAACCGCTGCAACATACACCTGCTCAGCTACTGAATTCGCGTTTCCAATAGTTGCTCTACAGTTTTGCTCTACTCTTTCGACTAACAGGCATTACAAACAGCCAGTAGAGTGCATGTCAAAAATTAAAGCATTCAATCCTGTGTAGGCGTTAGACCTTCTATGTAATTATCGGTTACATACACATTAGCATTGCACACTTTCTCACGGCCGAAATAGATACTTATCATTGTTAGATGAGGGGAAATATAAAATAGTAATAAAGTACAAATAATTCTTCGTATTTGTTTTGGAACAAAAGAGGGGTGCTGTCAGAATAGAACAACTTTTTCCTTTTTAAAGGGTTATCAGCGCACACGGATGGTGACAGAAAGAAGAGCAACAACAGGACAGTTCTTGTGTCTGCCACCATCCGTCTGTGCTGTTAACCCTTTAATATGTTTTACCAACTAGTCCACTTAGCTAGTCTCGTGAACTGCGTCCTTTTTAGACGATCTGCCTTCGAGGGTTTGATACTCATATCCCTGTACGAGTCAATAAACTCTGAATATCTGCATGCTCAAAAATTAAATTATAGGGTTTTACGTGCCAAAACCACTTTCTGATTATGAGGCACGCCGTAGTGGAGGACTCCGGAAATTTCGACCACCTGGGGTTCTTTAACGTGCACCTAAATCTAAGTACACAGGTGTTGTCGCATTTCGCCCCCATCGAAATGCGGCCGCCGTGGCCGGGATTCGATCCCGCGACCTTGTGCTCAGCAGCCTAACACCATAGCCACTGACCAACCACGGCGGGTTATCTGCATGCTCAGCTCATAAATAATCAAATAAGCAACGTTAGAGTATATATCATGTTTTGGCGTCCCATCTTTACGTTTCAAGTTGTCGTTCATACAAGTAGACGTACCGGTGTTAATACTTCATTATTATTGATTAAAAAAAGAATTGAAAGAATTTGGCTTCGTTGTTTCACTGCGTGCTCGCAGGAAGCAAATTTGGTCGATGCCATAATTTGTGTTTATCTTACATTTCGGTCTTCCAGCGGGTGCCACTTTTCTAGCCCGTTAACCTACTACTATAATATCCGCGGTATCGTTTTCTCTTTTTAACTAACGCTTATTCACACTTTTGTAGGAACTGCGCTCTGAGGGATTTTGCCGTTTTATAAGCCTTTCTTTTTTAATAGATGTTGTTGAACGCATGGATATTCGTTGTAGAAGTTCTACGCACAACTCTACGGTCAAAAAGAATCCAACTCTTTCTGCACTTCATCTCAGCATGGGTTTCGCAAAAACTACTCCTGCGAAACACAACTAATATCGTTTATACATAACATTTCTTCCTCTTTAGACAAAGGCCAAGTCATTGACTGTATCTTTCTAGATTTTCCGAAAGCGTTTGACACGGTGTCTCATCACTTACTGCTTCTTAAACTTAGTACTCTTAATATTGACCCTAATATTCTGAAATGGATAGAATGTTTTCTCAACAACCGTACCCACTTTGTAAGAGCTAACGATTCCGCATCCCCGCACTGCGCCGTGAAGTCAGGTGTTCCTCAAGGCTCCGTCTTAGGACTGTTATTATTCCTAATTTATATAAACGACTTACCTGCCGTAGTTAATAGTTCTGTTAAACTTTTTGCCGACGATTGCGTTCCATACCGTGGAATAACTAATGAGCATGGTAACTTTATGCTTCAGAAAGATCTAGATAACATTTCAAGGTGTTGCTCACAATGGCTAATGTTCTTAAATCCGACTAACTGCAAAATTATTTCTGTCTCACGTCGCTCAAACTCACCAGCTCCTTTCGGCTATATTATCAATGAAACCAACCTTGAGCACGTGACTTCCTATAAATATCTTGGAATCCAGCTAAACAGTGATCTTTCGTGGCATGCGCACATCGAATATATCACGAACAGTGCAAACAGATCTCTTGGCTACATTCGCATAAATTTTTCAAAAGCCCCACCCCATTTGAAGTTACTGCTCTACAAAACGCTAATTAGACCGAAGCTAGAGTACGCGTCATCTGTCTGGGACCCTGGTCGAAAAACAATAGCAGATACCATTCAGTCAGTTCAGAACAGGTCAGCACGTTTCATTCTTACAAATTATTCCCGCACATCTAGCGTTTCTTTAATGAAATCAAACCTTGGCCTTATTGCACATTCGAAGAAAAATTTCCCGTCTCTGCCTTTTTCAAAAAATCTTTTACCAAAACAGCTCGCTTAAACAAGATGTAATTTCAGAGCCTTCGTACATGTCGTCGCGTCTTGATCATCGGTTTAAAGTGTTCATTCCTTTCTGTCGCACAAATGTTTTCTCTGACTCATTTCTGCCGAAAACCAGCGCCGATTGGAACCGCCTTCCCCCCTCCATCGCCTGCACCGAGGAGGCATCATCTTTCAGGACTGCAATACCTGATTACTTTTTGAGTTTATCACCTTAATACTAATAATTGTTTGAACATGTATTTTTTTTATTGATGTACCCACCCCCTCTGTAACGCCCTTCTGGGCCCTGAGGGTACTGTAAATAAAAATAAATAAAAATAAAATAAAATAATAAAATCAAAATATTTATTTATTCTAATTTTTGAAATATTTATTTTACTCTTATAGCGCAAGACAAGGGCCCACGTCCTGTGTCTGATACTCTTAGAAAACTATGATAGTGGGCCAAATTTCCGACCAAGCTCACCAGTCGTGGTTAGCATAAGACAACGCCTTAAATCATGGAATTTTCACAGAATTTTTCACAGAATGTGTCTGTATGGTGTCTAATCTTTCGGTCAGCAATATTACATGGGCGCCTATAGACACTTAGATGTTTCAAAATTAAAAATACTGATCTATTACCCAGGTTCTCATCAGCGGCAAAACAGGGTTCTTCTCCAGTGACCTTGCCATAGACGATATTGAAGTAAGCGAAGGCCACTGCGACAACATCCCGGATGTCACAAAAGTGCCGGAACCTGGTAAGTGAGAACCCCATGCTTAGCTGCGAAAGCAGGATATTTCTAAAAATTTGTCTAACCAATTCTTGTAAAGCGTATGTATTCAGGCATTTTTACCGCGACACTTTCAGATGGCATACCAATGATGAGATACTAACATGAAAAATCACTGCAAATAAATTTCAGATTTTTCCTCAAACGACGTTTTTGTGATTGTTCTAAGGATATCTCACACGTGACACTCTTCATGTTCTGCTAGTTTAATAGGCCTATAACTTAGCGCTAATGCCTGTGCTCTTCCGTGAGTGGAAGCTAAAACTACTAGGAGGAGGGAAATATTTCACTAATAATAGCTAATAAAAACTAATAATAGGAGGGAAATATTTCACAGAACCAGACGATTTTAATAGCACTTCATTGAAAGGGCTGTGGAAAGCAGAAATGTCGTTCTTTTCTTGATCGGCGTTCATGTGCGTCTTGGTCGAAAGCTTTTGACAGCAATTGCATGCAAACCTGAACACGGTACCACTTGAATACTACTAGTGTAGGCACCTGCAGAAAGCCGCTGTATCTAACGGCCCATGGTCTCTTTTCGGCGCTTGCCAATATGGTTGACTTACGTTTGCACTCTTCTCTTTACCCGTTGTGACAACTTTATGTGTGGTTTACGGGTGGTGTATGCCGCCATACCTTATATTATCACTTTGGGAGATCTCGCACTAACACTTTTTCCAAGTGAGCAATGTACCCGAACACTTGTTGCGCACCCCGCTGCCCTTCGCAAATACGCATTTGTGAATGACGGCACGGTGCGGTAAAGTCTGAACTTATCTCTATAGCTATAGCAGCTGTAGTACTGCGGTGCATACACGCCGTGGTTGCTTAGTGGTGATGGTGTTGGGCTGCTAAGCACGAGGTCGCGGGATCGAATCCCGCCCACGGCGCCCTCATTTCGATGGAGGTGAAATGCGACAACAGCCGTCTGCTTATATTTGTGCGCACGTTAATGAATCTCAGGTGGTCCAAATTTCCGGAGTCCCCCGCCACATACGAAAATCGTAGTTTCGGCACGTAAAACCCCATAACTTATTTTAAAGCACTATGGCGCAAGAATGCTTCCGTATTTATGCGTGTCTGGTCCATAGTACCTGAGAAACCTGAAAAAATTGCTCTCTGCAAATTGAAGCAAATATAACCTCTCAAAAATGACTTGGGCTTCGAAAGATGACGTCAAATTAGTGAGTAGCTTTTCGGAAATTGGTCGCGCTTTATCCCTCATTACTTAATTTCCAATAACCAGCACAGTAGCCTATAGCAAAATAAAGAAAGGGAGGGTGATGCATGTATTATATCACAATTTTCCTAAAAGTTCTGGATGCATAATTATGCATGTACCTTGCCAGAGAGGGGGACCTCATAGTGATATCATATGTTGCCTAATAAATTTCGAAATTCTGCAAATTCGCATCATGCTTAAGTAACATTGCTGAACACAATATGTTTATTAATGAATTGTTCCAGGAACGAGTGCGTCATCAATCACTTCTACTGCACTTCCAAGCGGACTGACAACGCTTGCACCTGTGACTTCAACAACAGGTAGACATCGGTTTGTGAAATCTTGGCGTATTTCTCAGTCCGTGTCTACTATTGTTCTATATCGATTTTTATATCACATCTTGCGGTTATCGTTCAAGCAGTCACTTATATTTCTGAAAAAAAAAATTGCTGTTCCACCGATTGCGATAACAAATTAATGAATAGCTGTACGATGTAAGAATAGTAGATTTAGCGGCCGTATAAAGTTGTAATCATTCGCATACTTACTAAATTAAGGATTATATAATTCGCAAGCGTGACTCAGCGCGGAAGTAGAAAGACACAGACACACCGAGACCGCGCTGTCGTTGTGTGTCTCCGTCTTTCTAAGTCCTTCTTCAGTCGTGTTTATACATTCTATCATGGATGCAAGCCAACTAGCCCGTCAACGTGTTTTAACTAAATTAGCCAGCATGGTGTCACGCGCGCACAGGTTAACATGAAAACACATCGCTCGATGACAGCGGAAACTGTGTGTGAAGCTGGAGTGAGGTATCGTGGCAGCAGCTCCGAGTCAATTGACCTCCATGCATCTCTCGCTTCAATGCGTATGAAATGTCGAAAGCACAGCGCATACGAAGCTACCGGCACTACGCGTGCTCAGCAAACATCGCAGTTCGGTTTGAAGAGGAGGCTCGCGCGGTCGCGCACTTCAGCCACGTCGCAGACCGCTTTCTAGACACACAAGCGCCACCACCGCGTCCCTACGGTGTCCGCCAAAGGCGTCTCCTACGGCGTCCGCGATTCGCGTGGTCAACACCGTAGTAGAAGCAGCGGTTGTCCACACTCTGTACGGAGCGGCGGGCGAGGAGGACATCGAGGCACCGTAGCAGCCGCCGGAGAAGAACGCCCCTGCCTCGCGCGCCACAGGAGAGGGCACGCTTCCTGGCCGCGTTCCTGGCTCGCGCACGCAAGATTGAACCGCGTTCGCCGGCTCACTCTCATACGCTTTCACTCATAGGGAATCTCATGGCAACGGTGACGGCGATGGCAGAAACCCGCTTGGAGTGTCCATATAATTGCTATCGCAATAATCTAACTGGGAAGAGGCTTCGTCATGGTCTCCGTTGTCACGCACAACAGCTTCTGAAACTCTTCTACATTTCGCATTTTCACCAGAGCTTCTGTAGCCATATGGCGCGTGAGGTTTATTAGGGCATAACGAAGTAACGTGCTAAGCGTATATATTGTGACAGAGGCGAGATGTTGCAGACCGATATATTTATAGAATATTCACAAAGTAAGACAGGGCAAGAGAAGACGTCTTACCGGCCACACGCACAAGCGTCTCGGTCATCGTCTTCGTCACTCTGCCAAGCATCACGTACTTTCAAGTACGGGCGCTCCGTAATATCACCGTGCGGCGGTGGAAGCGCCGTCTTGGCGCTTTTCATGAAGACGAGGACTTAGCAGAGCAATACGGCTTCAGCTAGGAAGCATGAAAAATCTCAGTTGGTAGCGAGGAGAGTGGTGCGATCTTGTAACTGACGTCGCCGAGTTGACGCAGCACCTCATAGGGTCCGGTGCAACGGGAGAGAAGCTTCTCTGCTTGGCCAACGTGGCAGCATTGCGACCGCAGGATGAACTGAGAGCCTGGCGAGTAGTGTGCTCTTCTGTGTCGGCTGTCGTAACATGTTTTTTTGCGACGCTTGTGAAAGAGAGTCGGTCGTGAGCAAGTTGATGAGCTGCACCTGCCCTAGAAACGACGTCATGTGTGTGTTCAGTGGACCAAGGAGCAGCCGAACGAAGGAGAGTCTTAAAAGTCAATGCAAGATCTTGGCCAAATAGTAAATAAAACGGTGACAATCCAGTGGTGTCATGCCATGACAAATTGTACGAAAAGAGCAGACGCCACGATGTCTGTCTTGGGTTTGCCACAGTGTACACAGAGTAAAGTACCCATGGTGGCGAGCTCCTACCGGACAATAGCTTGGACAAAAATAGCCGTGATCGAGCACGACTCACTAGCGTGAACTGCGGCATGGGTCATGGCCTCAAGTTAGCGGCGTACAATACAACTCAGGTCATCTGATAGAACTCATGGACGTGCTGCAGTCTGGTCTTCGCCAGAGAAAATTTTCGTCGCGTTGGGAAGCCAGGAAAATGCGTGACCACTGCGCCGGCGTGACCAATGCGCAAACGGCACTCCCTTATAATGGCGCCGACTGCAGAAATAATGACCAACCCACGTTCTATTGGAGAACGGGGGTAACGGAAGCTTGTCTTGCGTGCACCTGACCTTCATCGTGGTAAAGTAACCTACACGCAACGGTCCCGCATTGCTTCCGCCTCCCGCCCCTTCAGCTTTGGGTGTTCTCGTTGCTGTCGGATTGCCTGGGCTCGGGTGGCTCTAAGGGCGTGGTTATAGTACGACTTTATCTGCTCAAGGGTGAGCGTCCCTCGAAGCCGGGTGCGTAGGAGCGCGTTGACCGCGTCAGGTTACGTTGGCTGCGCCAGTGCGTGGAACCATCGGTCGCACTATCAAACTATGGACGCGCTTGTTCTCGCCAACGTGACGCCGCGCTTGTTTTCGCCAAGGGACTTGACGCAACGTGTGCGCGCGCTCCCGCTACGTCAGACCATATTTAGCTCTTTACGGCTGGATCGGTGCGTAGACGGCGAGCCCTCTTACGGGCGAGGTCTCGCCGCCGCTTGTCGAAGGCTGCCCATTCCTCGAGGGAAGGCACGACGCATGGTCATCTCATCCGTTTTCCGAGACTGCCTTGAACGGAATCGAAGCCGGCGCAGCGCGCGCGAGATCCTTTCCGGCCCTTTCGCTCCCCGGCGGAAGCGAAACGGCCCTGATTGGTTGCACGCGTGGCGGGAGCACGTGCCTATGCATCTGGAATCCCTGCTAATGACTCACGGTCCGGCGCCGGCGCAGTTGCCAACTCATCAGACTGCACTTTCCTGTTCCACTCTTTTCTTGCGTAACCACGACAACGCCACTTGTGAGCCAATACAAGCTTCGCTTGAAAATTCTTGCACTTTAAAAAGTTGAGGAAGTAGTCGTCGATTCTCTTCAGGATATTCGGAACCTTGTCAGCCTCCGGCATACCTTATGGCCGTCCCACATTACACGTTTTTTACAGGCGTTTTCTGGCGTTGCGTCAATCGGCGTCGTTGCATAAACGCCTCCAGAGAGGGCGTCTAGTATCACTAGCGGCACGCGGACCAGCGCTGATTGATCTGCACTCATCCAGCCGCTTCTGGCGGCGGCGGCAAGACGTGTTCTCTCCTGAGCGCGCCGCCCTCAGCGTCAACGCCGAGTGACGTCGAGTGACGAAAGCCCGGGAAATCACGGACTATGGAGGCGTCCTTTAGGCGCCCGTTCCTGGGTCGAGCATCGGCGTCCCTCGGTGTAACCACTCGAACGCGTTCGTGCTACTGCTCGCGCGTTAGTCGTCATCTTCTTTCCAGAGCTCTCTCCGAAGCTGCTCATCGTGACAGCGTTACCATACTGCCCCTCCCTGTGTGAAGGTGCTGACGGTACTGGTCTACTGCCAGTCGGTGGGGTGACCAATATGTCGCGAAATGAAAACACGTATTAAGCTGCGCTCAAATTTTGCAGCAGGGGTATAGTAATTTTAGGACATTTTATTTCGAAAGGAATTTATGGACACTCCCGGCGCATTGTTGCCGTCGGCGTAACCGTCGCCGCGATGTTCCCGAGGGCGATAGCACCATCGCCGCGCATCATGCGCTTTATGTGCGAGTGAAAGCGTGGGAGGGGAGGCGATGATCGCCGCTCAATTTCGCGCGTGCAAAGGAGGAAAGCGGGAAGGAAGCGCGCCGTCTTCCGTCGCATGCTAAGTTACTAGGGTATAGGGGGAGGGGGCACGTTGTAGTGCGTATTCTGTGGCAGCGCGCGCCAAATCTTGAAAGTGATCTGCGTTGAGGGCAGAGTCTAGGCGCATCGATTGCTCATATCTTTGCGCGTGCTGCGATCTCGCCGCTCAATTTGCATTGAAGCGATAGACAGCACGAGGGTCACTTGACTGGCTGCTGCGGCCGCGTTACCTCAAGCAAGCGTTTTGACAGTGAGTGTCCACGTTCATCGAGTGTGATGCGTTCATGTCTGCTTGTGCGCGTTGACACTATGCTTGTTAATTTAGTTCGTAAGCGAATGTTTGCAAGTTTATACGGCCAATAAGACTAGTGTCCTTACTTTGTATAGCTATTTCCTGTCGCAAATGATGCTTTGGGTTTCGGGCGAAGCGATGACATTCCTTTCCTTCCCCTTTATCAAAGTGCGGAACAGCGGGCTATAGCCACGCTCGCCTGCCCAACCTATCATGTTTTCATCTCATTAAACATTGTTCTCCCTCTATGGATTAAATTGAATGCACACGCTTACAACTCAGAAGAAATGATACATGAACGTCTCTGGCGCCTTATTAGGCCAACCTTACCGGAACGACCGAGTGTAAGAAAAAAGGGAGACAAGTTTATTAGTATGAGAGTGAGACTGGAAGCTTGTGCACCTGAATCATCGTTCTCACTGGGTTCTGAATAGACAAATTGAAATCGCAACAAGACATAAAACTGATGATTATGACAAACATATTGCTTATATTTTCGTGGAAGAGCCCCTGTATGTAAGACAACTTTCGTAACAAATGGCGAAATCAAAAGCGCAAATTGCGCTTTTGAAACTTGCGAATTGTGTAGCCTTTGTTCCAACATCAACAGACTGTCTCAGGAAAAGAACTTGTAGTGTTATTAAATGCTTACAATACATACGTTCGGTAGCACCCGACAGAGTTGCCGCGATGGCATGATGACAATGGGGTGATGACACTGGAATTACGGGGATAGTATGACAACGACAGCGCCTAGACTACGTCATGGCGTTGTCAATATGCAGTAGCCGTCTGGCCTTCCTGGTTGTTCCATCATCGTCATAACGTCGTCGTAATTTCTTCGTGTTCATGCATTGGACGCCCAAGATCGAGTGCCACAAGTTTGCTTGGAGCGAAGTGGTTTGCCACAAAAGTCCGTCCAATTTTGTGGGCTGCTGTATTTATGCAAATGGTCGCTAGACAAGAGCAGATTTCTTGATAAACGCCAGCGAACTCATCGCTTGCAGCAATTTCTTCCAATTCAATTATGTTTATTTATCTTCCTAGAAAAAACGTAGACGTTAACATTTGCCATGTGTGTTTCAGGCCAATCATTGGTTACGAGCGATGCTCTCACGTCAGCGCCCCCTGCAAGCACCGCGCCTGCTCCTTCTTCACCGAAGCCACGCTTGGAGTGTCACAGCGGAGAGTTCGACTGTCGCGACGGCGCTGCGTGCATTCCTGGCGTGCTCGTCTGCGACGGTGTCCCGGACTGCCCGAACGGGTTGGACGAAAAGTGTGGTATGGTGAAGCTTGGCCTGACTGTGGTCTAGTCTATTAGTGTTCTCTGTTTGAGGATCGTATATCCCCATATTTTGTTGGATGAACTGAAAGTACTAATGCACCTAGAAACAGCAAAGCAAACTTTTAGCCAGTTCAGCGTGTCCGAACGCTAACGCTGCGTTGAGAGGAAGCTTTAGCTCGGGCCATACTCCGATGCCACCTTTTCAAATACATGTAAAACGCAGAAACGGTTTTCTGAGATAACCACTGGGCCGAATTAATGAAATTTATTGTATTTGAGAGAGAATGCTAAATTCTATTGACTGGTCGAAACGAAATTTCGATTTAATGACACTGTCGTCATCCCACCATTTCGGCCACACAGTTATCTTCGCGCTGTAGTGCTGGCGCCACCATCCTCGTACACTTGTCGTCAATCCTTTGTCGTCAGGCCACCATCGTCACGCTGCTGTCGCACCATCGCCAATATTTCAGAAATGTCATCCCATTGTTGTCATGCTGCCGTCTGCATACCACTTTCGTTGTTCCATCAAAATAATTTCTCCTTCATTCCGCTATATCTGTGCCATCGTAAGTCAAGCGTGTTATGCCACTGGGGTCAGTGCATTGTAATTGCATCGTTATTTATCGTCATCATTTCCGTATAACTAATCATCTTCATGCCGTCGTTCTCATTATGCCCTCGTCGTTCTGTCAACGTCATTTATTCTTCGTAATTTCATCGTCATCATTGCATACGCCATTGGCGTGCGGTCTTCGTCCTACCTTCATGAGATAACCTTGGCGACCAATGGTCATAAGAAAGCAGGCCATTCGCGGAGAGTGTGTATGCCGCATTTAGCCGAAGCACTTGAAATCTTAAAAGGACAACTATAGATCCTAAATTACCGTATCTTAGTCAATATGGTGCGTCGGTACGTGGTCGCCACACTGCGTGAATGCTAATCGCATTAACTTCGATAGTCATATTAAGATGGACTCTGCCGAAATTCTTTCGTCTTCGCGACACTAAAAAAAAAACTCTGCTCAATATTGTTCCGAGGTTATCAGAGCCTCGAATTCCTAGAGTTTATAGTGCTGAGGCGTGAGATGGACGACCGCACGTTCGGTGGAGGTATCACTTTGACTGACAGCGTATTGACTTTGACAGTGGCCCCGCCTATCAACAAGGCGAAGCGCGTTGGGGCGGTTTGGAATGATGCCGAAGGGCAAACTTCAAGCGTTGCTTCACATCAAAGTGTTGAAATGAAATGACGGAAGAGTTCGAACGATATCGCGATAAAAAGATTGGAAACTATTTATTTGGTATGAGGTTCGCTGCAAAAAAATTCTATATACTGTCTTCAGAGACCCAAGCTATACTTTGTATGGAAGGCACAAGGGAAGCAATGAGACGAGTTTTGGTACAGCCGGTTACATTTTTCAAGAGCAGAGGTCCCTAGAGGTGGAAGCCGTCTGAAATATTTTGTTGCTGCACGAAAATATGCAGATTTTAGACAGCAGTCACTGATGTGCCCCTTTGCACTGCCTGTGCATGATCGCTTTAATAGAAAAATAAAAATTGAATAATCATTGTTTCTTCAAGCAAGTTGAATATTCTGCCGTACATTATCGCAGTAGTAGTCCAACTAATGAAATTTAGGCTTTTAAGTGTCCATTATTTTTAATAAATACTCTAAGCCTGCGCAGATGCAGCAAAAGTTTTCAACTCTGGTGAGAGGGATGTGAAATAAAACGCCGGAAATTTTATTGTCTCAGAGAAATTTTCCTTTGAATGCTTTCACCCTATGAGTGGCTCAACCCCCTTTTCGCAGCATTGTATATATTTTTCGAGGACTGGGTTCCCTGAAAATTTACGTGAACAAACAAGCGGATCATATTCCAATATGACGCGATAAAGTGGATGACAACGCTCCGTTAACGTAAAGAAATGAATGGATGGAAAGACAGAGAAAACGAACTCAGTTTAGAGCTTCTAACTGCGGTCGCGAGAAACATGAATTATTATTTCCGACTTTCAGGGCAGAACTAAGTAATGTTCCCCGAGCGCTGTTTTTCTATTGAAACAGTGCTTACCTCTCACCTTTTGTAGAAAACGCTTTATTTCGTGGAATGATTAGAACCTATGGTAAACTTGTTATCAAAACAAGGCACTGCGAAATCCAGGAGGCAAAGAAATACGATAGCTTATCTCAACCAAAATCATCCGAAGTCTGAGTTCGTTGCGTAGAAAGAAACATTGAAAATATATCACCGCAATGTTTTCTACATTAATAACTGCTGTAAAGAGACACTAAACTAAAGATACCTTTTAGCTTTCTTATATTTTTGGCCACTTTTAGTCACACAGGCAGCGTTTGTGTAATGCCTTGTTCTGATGACAAAATACTGCTGTTCCAGAAAGTGTTGGGCCCTCACCATCTTAGACCAATGCATGTGACATTACACTTGATTGCAATAGTACATCAACCTATATTGCGTGGCTATAAAACAAGTCTCGAGATATTTTGGAAGTCGGAAGAAACTGCTGTAGAAATAAAAAAAAAACAATTGTGTCATTGATTCTTGAAAGCGAAAATGCAGAATTGCTCGTAGTGCTTGCGCCATTCTGCTCTGATTCCTCATTTAAGAAACAGAGCTTCAAGAGAAAACGTTGGAATATGTGAAATTATGGGGCCTACTTGAAAATTTTAAAAATTATGAAATGTGAAAACAATCCAAACAGTAATTTGCTTCAGTTTGCGATGTATACCGGTCGTTGAAACGTACTGTCGCGTGCAATATGACTTGGAACACCCTTGTTTGTGGTCGAGGGGGATCCAGTGCTATGCGGCGGCTCTGACATGCGAAATAGCAGTTTGACAAATACCACTCATTCAAGCTGTGTTTCGGTCTGCAACTTAAGTTGTGTCTGCGCAGCCCTGCGTCTTGCAGCCCCTTCGACCACGGGCACCGGTGTTGCAGGTCATATTGCACATGTCTGTACATTTCAGTCATATTCGGCCAATTTGACCACCCCGATCCCTTGTGACATGTCCACAAAACGGTATAATTTTATTTATGGCAAAAGTGCTGTCTAAATGACATTATGACTTATGTCGCAACGACAGAAATAGGTGTCGTAGTTTGATGACTACCTACACACATAATTTAGAGTCCTGTTTTTCGACAGTATGAAACATACGAGTATCTACAAAGGTATATGGGCCTATTTTTATTTGAAAATGTCAATTTTTTCCATTTAGGGCGGCCGAACATTTGCACACCACAGGAGTTTCTTTGTATGACCCGGTCGCCCTTCGACTGTCTTCCCCGCACGTTGCTTTGTGATGGAAAAGAAGACTGCTTCGGAGGATCGGATGAAGCGCTCTGCAACGGTATGTAAATAGAGCAGTTCTATCTGTCCTTATAGGGGAGCAACGCTTCAAGCGTTCTTCATAAAAACGTCGCACTCATCCTACATTTCGAGGCGTCAAAAGAAATCGTCGTCATTTAATTGAAATGTCACGGATATTTTCTGCGATAGTAAGTATCATACACAGCTTCAGTTGATTTTGCTCAGCACCTACGCTTAACTATACTCATGTGAAAGTTATATATGCCTCGTCCTCTGCTGCTCCTAAGTGCCAAATCTTTTCACCTAGCGGTCATTTAGGAGAAACAAGCAACACTCCCCGGTTTATTGTGAGCCTTGGCTGTGAATAAACATATTAGTTTCATTCGCTTGAAAAGCCTTATACGATAAAATCCTCGACCGCCCTCAGTATAAAAACGACCCCTTTCTAAGGAG
Organism: Dermacentor andersoni; assembly: GCF_023375885.2. Lineage (NCBI taxonomy): Eukaryota > Metazoa > Arthropoda > Arachnida > Ixodida > Ixodidae > Dermacentor > Dermacentor andersoni. The sequence goes on along the minus strand of NC_092817.1, from coordinate 145,447,818 downwards.
TCGTGCGAGCAGTTTTGCTTTTTGTCTTGTATTCGCAAAAATGTTAATAGTCGTGTGATCTGATGCTGCTTCAGTGCCCAACAATGTAATCATGCGTTCCTACAACATCCTTGAAGGAAGGGCAGGAAATGTCAAGAGGTTTAGTTTTCCACACAGGCACAGTGAAGTGTATAGAAAATCTGAATATCAGAGGCGCAGACGCATCAACAAATCGTTGGTGGAGACATCTCCATTAGGCTTTTCAATGTGTCCAACTTGGTGTTGGTGTCCAATCAGTGTGACGTTCATAATATATTGCAAGCATCTCTACACTCATTTCTGAAAGATTCATATTAGGTTGTTTTAGAGTTATCTTACAGTAGTTGGTTCGAGCATTCCCGTGAATGCTCCCCGCGGTTAGTAAGGGCACAATAAATTCTTGACTATTACGATTAGCATAATAGGTTGCGTAATTTGCAATGCACACATTATCCTTGAAAGTTTCATCCCGATCCAAGGTTTGCTCCTCTGTTAATTGGTTAGGGTGCTTTCTTGCGTAGGCATTTTCAGTCCAGAGTAATTGTAGTAGCATTAACCTTTACGCTACATTATCTTAACGAATAACGCACCATTAAACGCGGCCGTTCATGTGCCGCTGGCTAAATTAGCGAGTCACACCCGCAGGTCGAACTCCACATGCTCTCATGGTACACGAAGAAGATGGGATGAAATATCTTTCTTTTTTCTACCCTGCATTTTTTGTACAGTGTGTCCGCACTTCCTATGTCTAAATGATGGTCTCTGCGGAGTTTCAATACGGCAACGTTATCCAGTCTGCGACTGTTCCCATGGCTACGAAGGTCATCGTTGTGAGTCGTTAATCCAAAGTACTTCAAAGGAGCACCTACAGACAAGCAAAGGTAATTTCAGACATGAGAAATTCCAAACATTTCCTCTATCTTCAAGTATACCGCATACCTCGTCACGGAAGGTTTAAACGGTGTTGTTAAAGTTTTCCGCTGTGTTTTGTTTTTATTCAGAAGCTTTGGGTCAAAACATTGCCACCTTCTGTGTTTCTTATGTTCAACAGAGTTTTCTAATTGAGGTTCTACTAGCGGGTATTTATGGAATAAATTGTAGAATTTATTAGACAGGCGACAAGCCGGGAATAAGGTTGTTCGGGAAAGCAACGTAGACAGCATCGACAACACCAATGTCAATAGCGACGTCGGTATGACAGCACCATGTTATTTGCAATACAGCTCACAGTATTGGAAGGCACCAAGCGCGCCATCTAATAGTACTGCAAATCCACACTGAAAATAAGATCGTTGAAATGTAAGTGGCACTGCGTTACTTTGTACGTGAGCTGAAGAGAGAATTCCTAAGCGCGCAGCCACAGAGTTATGCAAAGTCTCCGTTAGGCTGATTAATAAGCTAGAACCAAAAAATAAGGAATCTCTGTTGAAGGCAGCGGAAAAAAAGCTTACAAGGTAGACGAATACAAGACCAAGTTCGCGAAAAACTCGAAAGAATTATTTTATAAACCTAGGTAAGGAGGAAAAAGATATAATTCACTAATATGGACCGTTCACCATTAATATACAGGTTAGCAATCGTGCCAGGTGTGCGGGTACGTACTGCTTGCCAGGGGCCTGCTCTCAGCGCGGCTGCGTTCTGTAATTAAATGAAACTGTAAGCATGGGGGGAACATCATGGCTAATTGGAAAAACTTTAGAACGGCTTCCTAATAGGTAGGCGTCTGGATGATAACTTAGTTTGTCTTAATCAGTGTATTGAAATATGCAGAGAAAAAGCGATACCGTTACATGTGGCTAGTTCAGACATTACCGGAGCCTATGAGAATTTTAATTGCAGGATTTTTGGCATAATCTGGATGGAGAAGACCTAGGCAACGACTACATACAGTAAAAGTACCGCTTGCGTCGAATCTTAAGGGTTGGGGGCCAATAAAAAGTTCATATCACAAGCGGACGAAGATAAAGGTGCCTTTTATCCATTGTGTTGACTATGATGCGCATGGTAAGGATAAAAAAGATGCTAGAAGGGATCAACGTTGGGTTTAATCTCTCCTGCAAACAGGCGGGCACGACAGTAGAGCAGCAGCTTCCAGGTTTGTTTTATGCGGGCGACATTGTGTTGCCTCATAGCAGGCAATGTGGTATGCACCGTCTGGCTAATATCTGTGGACAGGATGGTGAGAATTTAGGTTTGAAATGTAGCGTTCAGAAATTAGATCTTATGATACTCAATGAATATAATGAACAGGCGCTGTCCATAGAGGACAGGGAATTGCCTCAGATAAAAGGATACAAACACCTTGGTTAATAAAAAAACGACGACAACAGATAATAAGAACACACAAAATTATTAATAGCAAAGGGTAACAGAAATGCAGCCATAATGAAACACAGGGCGCTGTGAGGATACAATAAGTCCGAAGCGCTTTGGTATATGTGGAAAGGGGTAATGGTTCCAGGAATTACATGTGGAACTGCGGTTGTTCGCTTGAAGTCAGAGCTGCAATCAGGACTCGATGGCAACCTCAAGGTAAGTGGGACAACTCACATTGGGTGCTCGCGGGAAGACAACAAATGACTAGTAAAAGTGGATATGGACTGGACATGTCTTTAAGTGAGGGAAGCTCAGTGTGAAACTGATTTCGAAGATCAACTGATGCATATAGAATAAAGTCGATGGGTTGTGGGAGTGTTCAAATATTCGTACAGGAAGAATAATCCCTCACACCGGAGGAAAAGAACTAAGACGCTTAACAGCAAGTATGCGACCGGTATTGCAAGCTACATGACAACAAAGAACGTCAAACGCAAAGTCAGAGAGGCTGAGACAATTTCATGGGTGGCGGCAATAGAAAAGAAACCGGCTATGAGTAACTAAGAAGTAAACCAAAATGAGGATAGAAACAATTTATGATAAGTCAAAGGGAAACTCTTTACTTTTCAAAGGGAGGCTGTCTGAGAACGCGTGGTTATAAAGCAAGGTGTACCAAGGAAGAAGATTCAAGAGGGGGGAACGATGGGCCAGATTGTCCGACATGTTGCCCCGACAACAAGGAAGAAGAAGCACGTGCTTGCTGCAGTAGAGCTAGGGAAACAATGAAACAAGTTTTATTACAGTAAGAAGATATCTACCCAGAAGTTGGTTCACGCTCCGCTGGGCTCCTGGAAGCCCTTCGGTTCAGGTATAGTAACAGAGGAGGACAAAAACAATGTTCCCACTAGTGGTTCAGAAATTTTGTCTGTAAAAAGTACGACAGGAAGGATATTAGACAAATTAACAAAAACAGGTGCGTTTCAATGGGGATGCTCCTACCATACCTGTATGCATGTGTGACATCAGCTGTAACAGAAATTTTGCCCTCAGAGTCTATTTTATGGTCCCACGCGGGGCCTTCATACCAATTCACGAAGCCCTTAAAGCATGAAGCCTTTAACTGAGCAACTGTCTCCGTATCTACGGCCAACGTGCTATAATAACAATCGTCGGGTAGGCTATTTCGAGGACGCATCTCCACCGAGGTGCGCGAAACGTCTTGTGGGTGCTGCTGAGAATATGTGGGCCAAGGGAAAAGAACTTACGCAGTCAAATTCGCAAGTTACATTCATTCACGCATTAGAAATCTCACATGCATAGCTTGTGTGAGAGCTACAGGGCGTTTCTCAGTCCGAATTTGAAATCGCGCTTGTTCCCTATACCGAATGTTCCCGCCGTAGTCAAGTGGTGAGTGGGAATTGGCATTTCACTTTCGTGCTGCCCCAGTCCTCTCATGAAATTTGTTGACCATACGTGTGGTATGCGGAGGCGCCATAACCGTGTTAGAGCGATATTTTTGAAACAAACTGCACATGTATAGGTCCTGCAACTCCTACTGACCACAGGTTTCAGTACAATAGATTCTGCCCGCTATGACTAAGTAACCTATCTCGAACGCGACAACTCCAACTACGATTGACATATACACCGCCGATTTAGGAAGCTCTCGATGCCAAGCGAGGCGCTAAATTTAGGTCGGACTTCGTCACATGTAGCAACACAATGACGTCACCTATGCACGGGACCCATGCTTGATAGGGTAATGCCTTCATTTCTCTACGCAATGATACTAAAGTAAAGTGCTCGAGTAATACGGTTGCAAACATATAAGCGATAATATTGTTACATGTTTTCATTCTATGGGGCGGCTTTCCAAGCGACCCCCTTTGCTGAACAAACTAAAATATGTTTGGCGTCAACGCTATATTTTAAATATTGTGTAGCGAGACATAAAATTTGAAATTAATTTGGAAATCAACGCTGCAGTTGCGTCGGGCCGCTAAATTCTTAGCCGTTGCACTATTTAACGATGAAATGAACGAAATGCAGTTATTTTAGACAAAGCGAGCAAGGATAGACAAAATGCACTAAAGATTACCTTAATGAAATGTATTTCTGAAATGAAATGTTAAACCTCCGCGAACAAAAAAATCAGACATGCACAGGCTTTCGGCTAACAGCACTGCGAATAAAATGTTCTAGAAATCATATATATATATATATATATATATATATATATATATATATATATATATATATATATATATATATATATATATATATATATATATATATATATATATATACATATATATATATATATATGTATGTATATGTGTGTGTGTGTGTGTGTGTGTGTGTGTGTGTGTGTGTGTGTGTGTGTGTGTGTTTGTGGGTGATTTTCCGTTCAGCAGAACTCGCTTTGAGACGAGTGCTGCCGTAATTTTTTATTTGCGTCTTTTGACACTAATACCCTCGATTAGTCATTGCGTGCAACAGGCAGTAGGCACTTTCTGTGCTTGATGAATGCCCTGAAATTGTCTCATTAGCAGAGGTGGTGGTTGTAATAGTAATACTAAATGACTGATACAGACTTTTTTCTCTTTTTCTCATCAAAGCACACACCACAGGTCCCATTGTTGCAGGCGTCCTCGTCTCATTTGCGGCTATTTCAATTGCCGCAGTTGTAGTAGTTGTCATGCTCAGAAGACGACGTGCAGCCCGGTATGTATAACTTTGTTATAATTTATTTCAGTCTCTTCTGATAATTACTGGCAGAAAGGTGTTGAGGGCTTACTGATTTGGTATTGTTTAACCAGGGATCTTACGAAGGTATGTTTTAAATGTCATGCGTACACAATTAAATATAAGTGTGCGTGTAAAGAAATTATTTTCTTAAGAAAAATGCGGCCGCGTGTTTGCGGCGTTCCCCCTGCGGCGATTCAGCGTACAAATGTATATTCTCTGCAACATTTTCAGAAGTGCGCAAAGCACAATCAGAAGCCAGCAGGGAAAACTGTAGTCATCAGATAGTTCCAGAAGGTCCCTTGTGGGGCTCATTTCTGAGATGCAGCAAAACCTAGCGCATAAAAACAATCACGGACAGAGAAACCACATAGCAAGCGTAAAAGCAAGCAACAATTTCGATAAAAGCTCTGCCAGACTTCAGAGAGGCCTATTTAAGATTTTTCTACGTGATAAAGGTCATTAATTATATTCAGAGTTAACAGCTAATGCTATTCAGTTTCTGACTGTCGCTCAGTTCAGAACCAAAGAAATGTTGACGATAGCTAATGTCATAGGTGTGCGAATAATGTGCTGCATCACGAAATCCTGTCAGACCGGAAGTACACTTCCATTATCTTAACTTTCTGCAATAGGCGTATTCGCATGCATGGGCCTTAGGGTTTTTTTAGTGAAGCTTTTTACCCAGTTATCACGGCTACCACTTTACTTCCAGTGAAAAACCCGCTCACAGCATTAAGGTATGTCAGATATATTACGCCACGAGCACTGTAGCTAATGAGGCGACCCCCATTTATTTAAACCGTACGCTGAAGTCGTGAATTCTGTGGAAAATTGTGAATTCATTTAAGTGTCATCGACGGCTGGGAAGGATCAGCAATTACTGGGAAGAATCAAGCAATTTCAAGAAATCCGTTGAGCGCCGACTGTGTTGCCAGCGTCCATGATTTATACATTCTTCGGCGGTGAAAGTTTCCAATATAATTATGCGCCTACTTCGCAAGCTCTTTCTTTTTCGAGTGCGGTTTTTGCCACTTCCCTGCCACCCACGCTAATAATATGTCAAAAAAAAAAAAGAATTGGCTCTCAGCTGCTTTTGCGCAGAGTTGTTAAGGGTACGGACTTTTTACTTTTTTACTGAATGCGGACTTGACTTCTACTAAGTCAATTGGCTGTTAGTCTACCGGCCAGCACCTGTGACTTCCCTGTGCACCCGGCCGTCATACGAGTCCCCGACTTCTGTACACCTTGTAGAATGCCCCCCAGCAACTTATTCACTATAATCACTATTCACTATTTTCACTATTATTCACTATATAACATTCATAGAACTTTATTGCACCGTAATAATTCCTATAGACAGAATGACAATGACAAGGAGCTGCCCCCACAATCCGATGAATTATGTAACGTCCATACAACAGAAGACGATTGCTGTCGGCAGCATCAATATTTAAATCAGCCCGCGGAAGAGAGACTCACCTATTGAGCACTGCAAGCATGCATTTTACTGTTACGCAGTGCCTTCTCAGCGAGGCTACGGTTCAGGGTAGGGTGAACCTACTGAAAAACACTATAAGCCACATCAATTCTTTATCCAACTATGCGATGTGAAACAAATGATGTCCCACACACAAAACTAAGTTTTTTTCGCATCCCTTGCGATGTTACTGGAAATAGGAGTTGTGGGGATTACTCAATCTTATCAGCAGGGGACATGCTGGCTTTATTCACACCTTACTTGGGACATTGAGCCAGCAGTTTTTGTAATAACCACTGCAATCATTCATTCACTAGCGGCAGATTGTTCATAAAATAGTACATAAAACTGTGCTGTGGTACGAGAAATTCGAGAAGAATGGTTTGCCTTTGGAAAGTAAGTCTATGAAGCACTCTGCGTCACAATTTACGTAAACATTCTCATTTCTTTGTAGCATTTCCGGCATCAATTAAATTAAATAGTAATCGCTTCTTGTTTTCTGAGCGCCCTTCATATTTCTAGCGCATACATTGTGCAGAGAAGTGGGAGTTTCACACTCAACATGAAAACTCTTTGGCCACAATCAGAATGATTTTCATCCCGTTCAACGTACTTCTTTCAGTGAATCCCCCCCCCCCCCCCCACTACCTTCTATAATAATGCGATCACTTGTGCTTACTCCTGATCACTTATGCGTGCTTGTGCTCGTACGAAGATCTAAAGAGAACAAATTGTGTTTTGTGTACAAGCCCGGGGGCGTGAAGCCATCGGCGATTCTTTGAGAGTTTTTGCAAATCGTGCCAATAAGCTGTAACTTACATTGCCGTAAACATGGTTAGTTTCTCTCTAGTACTATTCCACGAATTTACTAGTTTCATTGAACTAACATGAATTCATTAGTGACCAGCTACAGTTGTATTTTGTGGCGTTACGGAGAGACAGGTACTGCTGAAACACTAAATATTTATATTTTAGACGTTTCAAAATATGAAAGCAAACTCTTGAAAAAGTGCAATGGATACAAAACTTTTATAGGGATCATAGTGATGGCGTTACATGCATCCCCGATGTTTAAATGCACCATTGACACGTTATGTTCTCTCGATTTCTTAAAGTTACAACTTTCCATTATTTCTTCACTTCTGTGAGATGAAAGATGCTAATTATAGGCAGTGTTCACCATTTTCCTTGGCACATAACGCCTTTTACTGGTTATTTGCAGAGGCCCCTAGATTCAAAAAAGCACACGCGCTTTTCGTATTTCTTCCCATTATGACGTTGTTTGCTACAAAGGCTTGTAGTCGTTGAAATCATGCAATCATAAGTTAGTGTCCAAATAAGTTTTGCATCATGCGAAAACAAATAGAGGAGGGTGCGACTGCTGAATTTTTCTTACCTGCTCGCTCTAAACATAGATAAACTGAGCGATATGTACTAAACGTCTAGCACACACACTTTAACTTGAGCCAAAAATATACACACACGCACAAAAATAAAATAATGTTCTCTGCACAGCAAATGTTGTCCACTGATCCCGCTGTCATATGCGCAAAGGTATTTAGGGCACACAACGTGTCTCAACGAAAGGCCGCGTAAATTTGAAAACATTTTTTTTAACTTATGCAGCAACACACTAATGTCAGCTCAAGAATTTTGACTGTTTACTTTTTGATAATGGGCAATCATAGCGGGTGCCATAACAATATGAACGAATACATCATGGAAGGCAAAGAAATATGCTTCACATTGAGGGACATAAGTTTAGTTTTAGAGAACGAATTTTAGCTTTTCTGGCTAAAGCTGAATGCAACCATAACGCTACTTGTTTTTCAGTTCCAGAAACCCTCTTATAACACTGGACAACCCGACTTTTTATGCCTTTTCCGATTAAAAACGTGAGTACAAGGGGCTGTTTTTGTTTACTTATTTCATTACGAAAATGCTCTACTCCTACAATACGAAGTCGATGTTTACCGAGTCTTAATACAACCATCAAACTGCATGTTGTAATGAATATCATGTGCTCTGTTATATTATACTGCGATAAACTAAAAACTTATTATTTCATTGACATGCTTCCTCAATTTGGCTACTATAGGTCACGTTGCAGTTAGACTACGCCTGCACGTTACTGCTCTCTGAGCCTTTTTTTTTTTTTTGCATGAAGTGCCTACTACCCCTTGGTTCAGTTATAAATTCTAATACTAGCATTTGGGAGACATATATTCAACGACACCTAATATATTCACCGGCAAATGCCCCTCACCGAGCATATGTGTACATAAGACACCACCTACTTCCTTGGATTTTACATCCTTGCAATTTGCGCCACCTCCTCGACAGTCCTTTCGCTTCCTTCTGGTGCTACAGCTCTGTGTGTATATAGTGAAATGTCGGTACGATGCAAGCTGATGGTCATGTATATAGAGGAGACATGAGATCCCCTACATATCCCCCACAAGAGATTATTATGACGTTAACTCAGTAAATGATCAGAACAGAAGGCAGAATGTAACGTAGTTAGGATGAGCATGAGCGACAAATTGTCAAATCAGCTGCCCTGCTAACTTTGCCTTCACTCTGTTCTCTCCGCTGTGGAAAGTAGGCCGGATATCGCAACACTCTGGCAAAGAAGTTATTCCATATGGAACCTCACATTGTTCGTTGCTTAACATTTTCGGAGCTAACGTCTAATATGACTGCGTGTGGGGCTGGCGCGGTGGACTGTGTTTGTCGCAAGCTTGTCATTAAAGCCTATTTACGGTTACATGTACTAAATGACCCCGTTGTTATCGTTATCGCTGAACTTTTTTTTAATAAATGCGGCATCTGTGAGGGAACGAGTATCTTAGGAAAATCCTTAAAGCATGTTATGTATAGTGTTGACCTTTCACTGCCTATGGACACGCTCATTTCTGATATACTTGTCGAATTTAATTATGCGATGTCTTACAAGCCCGACCTTATATAACCGGTTCTGTTTTCATTTTAGGTACTGTGACTGCAATATCCTAGAACCTATACCAAATCAAGAAGGTTTGGCCATCGTCTTCTACTATCACATGAAAGACCCTGCTTCTACTGCCGTATCCTGCATTAAATATATTTCTAATAACAGTGTGTCTGTTTTAATTAAATAAATAAAGCTAACAGCCACTGCTTAAGTATGCCACTTCGTGCAGTGTGAACTCAAATACTGTACGATCCACCTTAGAAGTCACGCGTATAGAACATGTTGTTTGGGCATTAACCTCTGGCTAAAATTTGTAACTGAGCTTGTCGGTATTCCATCTTGGTGACTTTTTCAGAGCGCGTGAAATGACGCTCACATACAAGGGAACACTCAAAGACAGAAGGACCCAAGAAAGGATTCTCTTGTTTCACACAAATTCTCTCCAAATTTCTTCCTAAATCTTGGTATTGTTGAAACTTGTGTAGTACGAGGGACTTTCCGCAAACAAGTTCCATCGTTTCTTTTTTTATAAAGAAGATGGTACATCAGGTCAAACAAATGTTCGCCGTAAGAATCCATGCCATTTATTGGTTCAACTATGAAAAAAAGCGTGAGCTAAGGAGCAATGACGCATACGCAGAGCGCCGAAGGAGAGAGAGTAGCAGCAGACCGATAGTGCCCGAGGTTATTCGAGTACAAATCACGATGGCAGACAGACGCGTGCTGACAACGTGGTCGCCCATGGAATTGCGTGCTGAACGTATGTGCATGAACGTGCGCCCATGAAGTCGGGCATCCAGTATGATTCCCTGCATTGAAAGCCCCACTCTCGGGAGGTCACTTCCAAAATAATGCTGCTGTGGAGCAGGCTGTGCGACAATTGCTTGCACCGCCGGGCACCAAGTTCTACCGGAGTGGTTTCTTCAAAGTGATTGCATGCTGCGACAAATTTCTGAGTGTCGGTGGCGTCTACGGGGAAAAGTAGTGCAAGGTGTATACTTCATGATGCCATGGTGTATTGCTTTTTTTTTTTTTTTTGCAGTAAGGTGTCCGTGTTCATATGAATGAGACAACTTCTTTTGGAACGTCCCTCGTATATTTCTGAGACGTCGCCTATAGGGACTGTGCAGTTGGAGCAGTTGAAATTTGGATGCAAGTGTATACACCCTTACCGTTAGGGCCTTATAAAAATTTATAGCGGACGACAGCGGAGCTCTAACCAGACACGCGTTGACAAAGGAATTAGATGAAAACCATGTAATCGTTCTGACAGGCTTGGGCGCACAGGACTATCCGACAGGAGTGTTCTTATACAAGTGCGGTCAGTTGTTTTATTGATAAGCCTGACGCCCTGCTTTCGAATCGATATCCTTCATAATTTGAAGCCCACTTCGGCTCGCATATGCAGGATCTCGACTAAATTGCGGAATATTAGGATTCTTATAAATTTGTGCTTTTAGTTTTGCGAAGCTCTGCAAAAGCAGGCTGCATAGAATAACGGAACGAAGATGGAGGTAAGTAGGCTGGCAGAGGATACAACACGAAATTTCCACAATTGGAACCTTTTTGCAGCACATCAGTGCCACAGTATAATGCCACAATATAGTGCTACGAAAGAAGACTACGATGATTTCCCAGACAATGCACGGTTGAACTATACTCGAGAGCCATTTACCTGTACAGTTCTGCATTCGAGGGCTCCTGCGACCCTATATACGCCACTACAGGGCTTCTGTCTAAATAAATATACACTCCCTGTCGGCCGCCTATTCCCTGTATGCATGCCAATAACCTTCTTGGGCTGCCGGTACTCAATACGCCATATAGAGCAACTCTTAATTGTCAACGTCAGCAGCTGTGTTAGTACGGCATCATGATGCCAAGAAAAAACTTTATTGAATAGCAATGAAAGGCTACTGGACAACACACTGCTTATACAATGTGAGCTATGTGTGGCCGACATGGCACATAATTTGCTTGGACATGCAAAAAATCCTGCTCAAATGATTTCCGATCTGAAGTGACTAATCAAAAACAGCGGAGCTCTAAAAGCGAGTTCACAACACAGGCCGGCAAACTCGCTCAGATTCGGACGAACGTGAGTGAAGCCGCCTGAGTAGAATCCTGGTAAGTTTGAGTCCTACTGCGCCCTAAGCGATATATATATATATATATATATATATATATATATCATCAGCCTGGTTACGCCCACTGCAGGGCACAGGCCTCTCCCATAGTTCTCCAACTACCCCGATTATGTACGAAGTGTGGCCATGTTGTCCCTGCAAACTTCTTAATCTCATCCGCCTACCTAACTCTGCCACCGCCTGCTACGCTTCCCTTCCCTTGGAATCCAATCCGTAACCCTTAATGACCATCGGTTCTCTTCCCTCCTCATTACATGTCCTGCCCTTGCCCATTTCTTTTTTTGATTTCAACTAAGATGTCATTAACTCGCGTTGGTTCCCTAATCCATTTGCTCTTTTCGTATCCCTTAATGTTACACCCATCATTCTTCTTCCATAGCTCGTTGCGTTGTTCTCATTTTAAGTAGAACTCTTTTCGTAAGGCTGCAGAATTCTGCCCCGTACGTGAGTACTGGTAAGACACAGCTGTTATACACTTTTCTCTTGAGGGGTAGTGGCAACCTGCTGTTCATGATCTGAGAATGCCTGCCAAACGCACCCCAGCCCATTCTTATTCTTCTGATTATTTCAGTCTCATTATCCCAATCCGCAGTCACTACCTGCCCTAAGCAGATGTATTCCCTTACCACTTCCCGTGCCTCGCTACCTATCATATACTGCTGGTCTCTTCCGAGACTGTTAAACATTACTTTAGTTTTCTAAAGATTAATTTTTATACCCACCCTTCTGATTTGCCTTTCCAGGTCAGTGAGCATGCATTGCAATTGGTGCCCTATATATATATATATATATATTGAGTAGGTCTGACCTATTTTCGTTTAATTTGCTTAGCTATGGCACTCACGGTAATTCGCTGTATCGACATCCTCAAGCCTCGATGGCCAGACACCCACTTCGGCTCGCATATGCCGGATATCGACTAAATCGCGGAATTATGTATGCCTACTATTTGAAAACATGAAGGTTGTAAAGGCTTAGCTTTTTTAGATAGAATGTATTGCATCTGCTTCTAGTGCACCTCTCTGTAAAAATGTTTACGCCTTGAAGGGTGTTTTCTTGTCACACTAGTAACACCCTTACCGTTATGGCCTTACAAAAATTTATAGCGGACGAATCAGGAGCTCTAACCTGACGTGCGATTACAAAGGAAGTAGTTGAAAACTATGTAATCATTCTGAAAGCCTTGGGCGCGCATAAATATCCTAGAGGAGAGTTTCATATCTCTCCCTTTGAAATTCTCTTGTTGGATATTTCTGTGCGCCCACAGCTGTTAGAGTGATAACATAGTTTTTAACTACATCTTGTGCCATCACCCGTACAATTAAACATCCGTTGTTGGCCTCTATAAATTTTGGTAAGGTCCTACTGGTAAGGGTGTCAGTACTGCTACAAGAAAACACGCGTAAGGGTTTAAACATTTTTACCGTGTTGGTTGAGGTTCTATAACATAGTCACAGATCGGCGTACTCGTCGCGAGTAATCTCAGACACTCTATAAGCGTGAGTGCGAGTGTGAGCAGAAGGAAGTATGTAGAAACAACAATAAGGTGGTGGATCAGGCGGATATATGTAGTTAAGTGACTGCTGGCGAGTGTGAACGTGAAAGAATGTCACTGAGTCGACACTAGTATTGTTGGTAGTAGTTACCCCCTGGCAGTGCTGCCAACAATTTTCGAGTGCGCCCCTTAGCTAGAGCGAAATCCTTCCATTTTCTGTAAATATTGCTGCAAAATGTTTAAATTCTTTCTAAAGTTGTCGACTACTTTTTTATAATGTTCGTTTTTCGGAACTCGCTTATATCACTTAACACGACGTAATGTATCAAGTTCATATAGCAACTTTTCTGCCAAGGAATGAACAGTAAACAAACATGAAGGTGTAGAGGAACTACTTAGCTAGTGCATCGAAAGAAATACAGGGCAAGGCATCATAACATCTCAAATACTATCTTTACCTTCTTATTTTAGGAACAGGAATCAAACGCGGTACAAAAAAAAAAGGAAGAACGGGTAAGCTGATTTCCCTAACACCTGATTGTACTTGCTCCGCGTTAGACTTGTGCTCTCTCTTATTTTCGGTACTCGTGAAATACCTCTAAATGAGACACGATTTTTATAGCGTTGTTAACGCGGCAACGACAACTGCGTACATTTTACAGAGGCCACATACTACATGGCCGCCCCTTGATTGACTTGAATGCTCCGTGCGGTATTCATTTGTGTGAATTCCGCGAGAAGCGGAGGCCTCGCGTTCATGGTCGCGTTCAGCCGCCGCGATACTTACACGCCATTCTACAGTTGATTTGTGTATTTATTCACCTTGCACTTTCTAGCCCTGAACGCAAAGTTAATTTCGAAAAGTTGTATAGTTGAGTTCAATGCTACGTGCTTGCCGACGACCACAAATGAAACATACTTAGTGAATTTGCAGCAGTCTCAGGGTTAACACTAATTCAAGAGGGGGGCCTCATGTAGAAATCTCGTCTGTATCGAATGTGCTGCTGGGATGCACAACGAATGCAAATGTCGCACGTATACCGGTGATTCTGTGCTTCACACAGATAGAGGCATGGACACTTCGACTCATGCACGGCAACATGTGTCGTAAAATTATGAATATGGCCTGAAATTTATCACTTCCAAACACTGCAGAATGCAGCGCATTGATGAAAATAGCTTTTCTGAGTGAACATCAAAGAATCTAACGTCATTGTCGATTAATTGTCCGTGCTACGTGCGGTTTTCAACTGAAATCACAGCCGGTCGATTTTGTTTCTACTGTAAAACTATGAGCCATGATGTATTTTTTTTCTAAACATACTTCTACCTTGATGCACCACTTGGTATAAACAGCAATCAGTATGCAACAAGGATTCTTCGAGCTACGAACTTCTTTACGCCAACAGCAGCAGGCTTTCACAGCTACTAACTGCGCTCTCTGAAGACTAGCTTTGTTAATATACAAACAACGTCGACTTCGTACGTTATGACATGACAACCTTTGGCTTCCAAAGCGCATTCGTTGAAGCCACAAGTCTCAGACTTCGTCCATGCCCCAAAATCTTTCAGAAATTAACAAGACCAAAAATGTTGTGCGATAGCTCAGTGGTTAGTGTCCTGCTGCGATTGCGCGTTACGGCAGGGACTTCAGTGTAGAAGTGGTAAACTCCGGTCAATTTGGCCAACGCTTGTCCGCTACAGATAATGTGTTGCAGTGGTCAAAGCCTCGTAATATAATGTTCTCTTTTTGCTAAAACACCTGTGCATTTTAGAGATACGTGGGTGCTGGTTATGTATTATATTAGTGGTAACGATTTCACTTTGCGAAACCGAAATGCGCTCCATCATACCGATATTGGGCTCGAAATGCGTAGCTTTATGTACTTGCTGCCCTCTGCTGCAGAGTCAATTGGCTACCGCATAAGCGATGATGTGCCATTGTCGGCCATATTTTTCTATTTTCTTTCACCCAGTGACGACCGTGCACTTCTTTCAATATAACCTAACAATGTTATTTTTCAAGTTACTTAACAACCAACTGCTTTACGAATTCATTGACTTAAATGATTTACATAACCGCAATAGAAATAGGTTTGCCTTTAACAGAAATTTTTATTGCCTCGTGTTCGTACCAATCATTGTAACGTAACAACATCTTTCGTTGGCATATCTTTATGAAATCTCTTACCATCAAACATGAAATCACTCAGTTCGTTCTATGCCTTCAAAAAATTCCTTAAAGATATAGTTTTGACGCATTGACGCAATTATGGTTGCAAATGCTTTATTTATTTATTCTTATTACTACTTTTTCTATGTTTTGCTATTCACATGCTTGCCGTGGCCCTTTAGTCGTTTTGTTTATAAGTGCTTCTTTTTATGTATTACCTTGCTTTTTACGTCTGTTGTAATTTTAATGTATATTTCAGCACATTGATATTTGTACTTTATGTTCATTTCGGTCTGCCGATTAGGTTTTTCTTTATTTTGTTCTGTTCATTCTTTACATAATTTAAAGGTTCTGTTGTGCACCGATATTGTATTTATTTGTTGATAGTAATACTGTACATTGTAGTCTTAATCACGTTTCTGTTGTTGCGCTTCACCTCTATGTTTCTTTCAATTTACAAAATGTAAATTTTATTGCTGTCCTGCCACCTATGCAATTTTTTGTTATAATTAGCCACCCAAGGGCCCGGTAACAGTCTTCGACTTTGCGACCCTCGCCTGTAAAACAAAAATGTAACGGTTTCCCTTTTTGTAATGAATAACCTGGATTTGATTTGATTTTTAAAAAATAATCAGGAGGGGGCATATTTCAGCTCCGCACAATTGTAGCTTCAGCCAACTGGTTCTGCTGACTGATTGGTAGATTGATTGATTGATTCATTCATTCATTGAGTGAGTGATTGATTGATTGATTCATTCATTCATAGAGCTTACCATCACAAAACAACACTGGCACAATGAGAGACGTCATGTAGTGGAGGGTTTATGAATGATTTTGAGCACCATGGATTTTTTCGATGCACCTAACTGCTAGTGTAAGGGAGTTTAATATTTGCCAGGCTTCAAGATAAGGGGGCGATACAGGCATAGTACCGTCGATTAAGACGAAATGCGTGGAAGTGAAAGCGTGGACGTTTGTCCTGTCAGGTGGAGTATAGGCTTTGATTTCACCATTACGCGTAGTTGAGACCCCCTGTGATGATGAGAACTTCTCGTAAACAAGAAAGTTTCTTTTCTGTAATCTCAATATCTTGCTTTACTTACATTTTACGCATTTTTCGCCATGTTTTCCTGGAAACATAGTGGTAGCCGGAGTTGAAACATGGCGTGCGAGAATCAGCGTCGTAACACGCAGCCTAAGTGAGCGCTGGAAGGAGCTTTTAGTGACACATGCGGCGATAAAGCGTGACCACTTTCACCGCTTATCTCGAGGCTCACGTGTGCAGTTCCTGACCTGAATTGGTGGTGATATTCTAGACCGTAAAAATGCTTGCGCCCCTCGCGATGCTTTTGGCCACCTAGAGCGCTTCGTTGGGCGCATCGCGCTGATAGCAAACGTTGGTACAGGTGTGCGTCTGTTATCGTCCGAGATGTCGTGCCATTTCTTTTACTATTCTAGCGCATAGCGGCAGCACATTTGCGCAACATATTCATACTACCGCAGGGCAGGCGCCCATAATGATAAAGAACTCACGAACGGCCCATGCCCCACAGGACTTAGGTACACCCACTATAGCTGTTGGGCAAGTCCCAGTAAGCTCTGTTTTCGAGAATATCAAGATATCGTCGCAAGTCTAATTTAGGTGGTACTTCTCCACTTTTCAGGACCGTCTTGCAGTTTGAAATTTAAGTAGGAGTGCAAATGTAACGCAGCCTTCAGAGATTTTATGTCGGACGAGTAGCCACTATAGTCACATGAAGGATGCTACAAATCTTCTGGAAAATTACACACAGAACATAACGGCGACTCCGACCAATAAATTTTGCAATTAGTAGTTCATACAGTCCACATTGAGCCTGATGCCACTGAATAATGCTTCATACAGCTTACTCAGGCCACGCGGCGCGTGAAAGTAAATAAATTATTCAATTTTGGTAAACAGATCCATTCTGAACGCTGTGAATCAGTTTGGCTTTTCGTAAGTTCATGAATATTACTAACCATTGCTCTCTTTAATCTCACGCTGCAGAACAACGCTCAGCAAACACATTCAACTGTGCTCAAGAGTCGAGGTACACAGACACGGAATTACTATTTGCCGCAGAGAGAAAATATATTTTGAAATATTGTAACGTAGATTGGAGACGGATGGATGGATGGATGGATGAAAAATTTTTAAGGGTCTTTTAGGGCGCGCACTAGCACGCAGCAGGCCGCTCCCACGTCGGGACAGAGAGGCCGAGCCTCTCCGCCCCGTCGCGGGCCCGTTGGACAGCCCATAACTGTTCTTCGAGGTTGAGACTGTGTAGGACCGCATCCCAGCGTGAAGAAGTGTTGATTTCATCGCCGCGTAACGTGGAACATCGCCAGAGCATGTGAGGTAAATTCGCTAAGTCATTGCATAGTGCACATGCATTTGTGGTCTGAATTTCGGGATACATCTTGTGAACAAGTAGGGGGTTTAGATATGCCCCCGTCTGTAGAAGCCTTAGTGTCAAAGCCTGATGTCTATTAAGTTTACAATGTGGGAGGGGGTAGATCCTCCGAGCCAAGTAAAAGTGCGCATTAATTTTGGTGTACCAGAAAGGAGAGTCCCGATTGTCAGTACCCCCTGCGTCACGCTGCCCGGTAGCTACGCGACTGATGATCCCTCGCGTAGCTCTGTGTGCCGACTCAGTGAGGTTGGGCGGGGCACCCTCGATATATCCGATGTGGACTGGAAACCAGATCAATGTGTGTGGCTTGATCTCTTTGCTTCCTAATATCCCTAGGGCCAGCTCGGATATGGTTCCTTTGGCAAATGCCCTAACAGCTGATATCGAGTCACTATAGATTGATGTTCTCTTGTCGTCCAATAAGGCCATCGCTATTAGAGCCTGCTCTGCGATCTCAGATGACATCGTCCGAATCGAGATTGCGTTCGTTATTTGCCTTTATGATCTACGCTAACTACAGCGAAGGCCTGTCCGTCGGCGTAGCGCGCTGCATCTACGAAAGTGTTCTCCGAAGCCCGTTCACGAGCCTTTTCCAGGAAAGGCTCCGCCCGCGCCCGACGTCTTCCAACGTGGTGTTCTGGATGGACGTTTCGTGAGATCGTGGCGACAGTGATGCGGTCCCGCTGCTTTCGAGAGATGCTGCAGAACTTTGTTTTGATTACTGCGGGGGGAACGCCCAGCTCCTGTAAGATGTGTCTTCCAGCTTGTGGGGTAGATAGCCTGACGAACTGGGCCCTCTCCTGTGCTTCCGCTATTTCCTCTAGCGTGTTATGCATGCCAAGTTGAAGTAAGCGTTCCGTGTGAGTGTATATGGGGAGGCCGAAAGCTCTCTTGTTTGCCTTCCTGATAAATGCGTTGAGCTTATCCCGCTCCGATCTTTGCCAGTTCTGCATGGCCGTGACGTAAGTGAAATGACACATTACGAACGCATGTACCAATCTTACGAGGTTATCTTCTCCGAGGCTTTGCTGCCGGTTGGCCACTCCTCTGATTAGTCTGATGGCATTGTCCGTCTTCTTGGTGAGTCGCAGCACTGCACTGCACTGCACTGCACTGCACTGCACTGCACAGAGCCTTGCAAAATATAGGCTTCTCTTTAATTGCGGGCCAGAACAAGAGCGTGCAGCTTAAGCACTTCATCGTCTTTCGTGGCCCCGACCTTTGCGCGCACCGTCCTGCGGTGCGAGAGCCCCACATCTTTGTGTCAATTGCCCCTCATTCGAAAAGCGACCGTCTCGGTCGCGTAAAAAAGTTCTTTCAGCGACATAAGGAATGGAGCTCCTCAGGTGCATCTCGGCGTTCGCGTACGCGCATAGTATGGTTTCATGCGCACTACATGAACATCTTCAGCGCGAGGACGACGACGGAGTGATCCGGGATCAGAACTGCAGGGGACGGCTTCGTAGGTCACGTAACTGAGGCGGCGTGTAACCTTGTAGGGACCAAAATACCGGGGATCAACTTTTCTGAGAGTCCATGGAGACGGACAGGCGTCCAGACCCACACGCAGGCGCCGGTATTGTAATGGACGTCGCGTCGACCCTGGCTGTATCGAAGGGTGTCGGTATGCTGTTGGCTCCGGATACGATGCCGAGCAAGCTGGCGTGCCTCTTCGGCTCTTTGTACGAACTCTTTCACGTGTTCGCTGGTCGGGCTATTATCAGCCAGAGGTAGCAGGGCGTCAAGTGTTGACGTGACTTGACGCTCGTATACAAGTTCGAATGGCGTAAACTGTATAGTCTCCTGTACAGCAGTGTTGTACGCTAAAGTCACATAGGGTAAGATCTCGTTCCACGTCTTGTGCTCTACGTCAACATACATGGAGAGCCTATCAGCCAGCGTTCTGTTCAGAAGTTCCGTTATTCCATTGGTTTGAGGGTGAGACGCAGTGCTTTTGCGGTGAGAGCTATGCGTCAGTTGGAGAACGTCCTGCATAAGTTCCAATGTAAATGCTGTACCGTGGTCGGTGATGAGAACAGACGGTGCACCATGTCGTAGGACGATGTGGTGTACAAAGAACTTGGCCACTTCATACGAATTTGCTTGCGGAATAGCTTCGGTTTCAGCGTACCAGGTTAAGTAGTCGGTAGCGACGACTATCCATCTGCATCTCGAAGAGGTCACTGGGAATGCCCCAAGTAGATCCATTCTTCTGGTGGAGGTGCGGGGTACATGCTACCACTTCCATATCGAACACCGTCTACAAGCCCAGTACGAAGTCCGGTCGAGCTGACTCCTGTGCACGTACAGACAAGCCACCGACTTCAAGGACTGCCGCCTGAGCACGAGCATCTACCCAATCAAGTCAGAAGGATGAATACATCGGTTCCATCTTCTTCCTCGACCGCGCCGACCGAGGTTGTCCTCAACCAGCCGCGAATCCCCACGTCCTTCTATGGGGACACCTTCGAGGATGTAGAGGACTGTCTCGATCACTTTAGCGTGTCGAAGAAATCAACGGCTGGACTCCAGAGCGCAAGCTACGCAACGCCTACTTTGCCCTCGAGGACTATGCGCGGACATAGTCTGAGAACCGTGAGGCGGCCCTATCGACATGGGACGAATTCTGACGGCAGCTAATCGGCACATACGCCAGCCTCGATCGCAGGGAGCGAGCTGAATATACAATTCAGGGGAGAGTACAGAGGCCGAACGAAAGCGTCGCAATGTTTGTCGAAGATATGTGCCGACTTTTCCGACGCACGGATCCGTCCATGCCGGAAGAAAAAAAGCTCAAGAACTTGATGCGCGGTGTCAAGCAAGAGTTATTCGGTGCCCTAATACGCAACCCACCAAAGACCATTGCAGAGTTTCTCGCGGAAGCCGTATCCATGGAAAAGGCACTGCAGCAGCGAACAAGGCACTACAACCGCGACGTGTCGACCCTATCACCTGACTCTCTGGCTATACCCCTGGATAATACCGACGCCTTGTGGGAGCTCTATAGGCTTATCGTTCGAGAAGAACTCCAAAAGCTTCAGGTGGGCTCCAGCATCGGTTCACCGACTCGCTCTGGCTGAGGTCATCCGGGAGGAATTCAGGCAGGCAGTCCAAGTCTCAGAGCGAAACGAGATACCACAGCACTAGGTACGGCAGCCACAAGCTCGCATGTCGTATGCGGAAGCTGCGCGAAGTTTGTTGTCCCCCATTTTTCGCGATAGGTGCGACGTCCTGGACTTTCATGGTGCGCGCGCCGTTGAACAAGCAACTGGCGACTTCAGGCCTCGCCGCACGCCATTCATGGCTGAAACACGGCTCCCCCTCCCCCTCCCCCGCGAGAGCGACGTAAGGTGCACCGCAGACCGGAGGCTCTTGTGTTTTCATTGCGGTGAAGCCGATCACCTCTACAGGGCGTTTCCTTACCGCCGAGCTGGGCTCCGTGGATTTTCACTGAATGCACCGTGCCCGCGCAATGGTGAACGCACCCTGGAGATTGAAGCATACCTCGCGGACGCCAGGACCTCGTTTTCCCCACGATTCCGTGAACCCCGGTGACCGTCACCCGCCCGAAACAGGTTTTTCAGCCCCCTATTCACGCCGAGAGCAACGAGGCGTCGCTCACCCAGCCCAGCCTTCCGGGAAAACTGAGTCCAGCGACCTGCGGAAGTGAGGCCGCTGACGTTGCGAACGCTGAAGATCCTCCACTACGACGACCGCGATATGACGTAACTGAGACGCAGAGAAAACAGTGTAGTTCCGTGTCAGTATCCTGCGACGTACCAGTTACCATAGATGACCACGAAGTCACGGGGTTAACTGACACGAGTGCGGACACATCTGTTATGAGCCAGAGTCTCGCGCGTATACTCAACAATGTTTCAACGCAATGGGCCGGAACTCAGATTCGTACTGCAGGAGGGCATCTCATAACTCCAATGGGCCGGTGCACGGTACGAGTCAACATTCGGGCCTTCACATACATCGGCGACTTCGTCGTTCTTCCTGAATGTTCGAAGGACCTTATACTCGGCATGGATTTCCTTCAGGCGAACGGTGCCATCATCGACCTGCAAGAGTCTACAGTCAGCTTCGCTACTACACATGCCATAGCGAACAGCAATGACGACGACCGTGACATCGCGCTTCGCGGAGCTGACAATCACGTCACGTTGCCACCCAAGAGCAGCGCGCTTACCCTTGTCTGATGCGACATGGAGGACGACGCCGAAGGAATTGCTGAGGCAAACATCTCCCTGCTTCTTGAGCGCCACATCTGCATAGCCAGAGGGCTTCTTCAGGTGCGCAACAAATGTTCACTCGTCTTGCTAACAAATTTTAGCAAAGAATATCGGCATGCACTGCGATGAACGACGATCGCCTTTCTTCGCGAAATCATTGACGTTACTGACATTTCCACATTAGAAATCGCATCGTCTGAGCAATCTGAGTTACCCAGCACCTCCAACAGAAAAATGTAACTTATATTGGAGACAGAGCCTTGCAAAATATACGCTTCTCTTTAATGGCGAGCCAGAACAAGAGCGTGCAGCTTACGCACTTCATCGTCTTTCATGGCCACGACCTTTGCGCGCGCCGTACTGCGGTGCGGGAGCCCCACATCTTTGTGTCAATATGTCAAGGTCTTGATGTGAATAGCACAGTCCCATTTAATTCGCCCTCTTGAAGAGACCAGCGCAATAAACCAAGAAATTTCGGCCCAATGTTCTGCGTCACCAGAACTTCGTGACACGTAATGAACCTAAAGCCTAATAATAATATATTGTTTTTTCGTTGTGTGCTAAGCGCGATTTATATGACACCACTTTGACTAACTATCGCTGTACATACTGTGTTTTGGAGAGCAGAGGTGGCGCGTCGAAGCTCTTTCTTTATTTCCTTCCTTTTTTCTTTCCTTCCTTTTTTCTTTCCTTCTTTCTTTCTGTAAGCGCTATGACGAGCACAAGCACCTTTCATTACTATCAGATGCAGAACAACATCATCAGGAACAAATGAAGTAGAGATTCTGCTCGCCAAGTTATCCTCACAAGTGTGGGTTCAAGGCTAACTGTGGATCTCAGTAATTGGGTTCAGCATGACCGCACTCTGCTTAAGTGCACCATGAGCTTTACAGAAAGCCCGCATAGCGGCAGCGAGTGGTACGAGTCAAATAGATTACACAATAGCTATAGGATTTCAAGCGTAAGCTTTCCTTTTGCCTTCTCAGTATTTGCGCGGTCGCTAGCCAATGCACGTTCATTGCTCCGCGTATATTTCAGCAATTCCTGGTGTTCTATCTATCGTAGAGTGTATTAGACAGGTGTAGAAGCATTTCACGGAATAACGGATATACAAAATGGCAGCACTCTTTATGAATACTACAAGCGCGGGACATTTGTGCAGCATTTTTGTTTTTCAGTAACTACAAACATACTATTTTTTTCACAAAGACAATGCAGTTTGATGAGAAAGTGATGATGAGATGAGTTTATGTCGTGTTTCCTGCGAGTTTTATTGAGAACGTGCGTGATTGTGTTGAAAACACCCTGCTAAGCACTCAGAAGCTTTACACTTCACTTTTCCGCAGTCAACATATTTGATTCATGACGATAGTGAATTATTTTATTATTCTTTCATTGTATTTCTTTTCTATTTAATTAATTCTTTAATCGTGCGGTACGTTGACGGCGCCGCATAAGGCATTGCTTGGTATTATTTTCGTTGTTGATGAACATCTTGCTATCTGAATATTGAACCACGGCTCGGGTCAGAAAGAAATAAAGGAACTCAAGAAATCCTTGTTATTTTCGAGGCCGCCAAGCCTTTCTTCTGCCATTTTGCGAACCAGGAAGGAAACTCTACAATCCACAACGGTGAAATGTCCCAGACTTTCGCTCTCTGCATACAGGTGGAGTGACCGTTACGCAAGTTACAAAGATATCAGTAGTAGGGCAGACGCGTAATCTTACGTAATCGGTGTGAAAGTTCTTATAGAGAAAGAAAAGCAGATAACCCAAAAAGAAAGAATGTATGCGCTGCTGGAACCTGTCCACCGTTTGAGCACGTATCTTATCAATACACACCATGCCTTTTGTTATTTCCCGCCTTTGAGACAAGGAGTGCGCGATATAGAGCGCCAGCTGAACAATACAGTCGGCGACATGATCACCGTGCTGTATTCACTTGTAGTCAATGAGAGCCAGGGCTGTCGTTTCCATCCTGGATCGTGTATCCAGATGAACGGGCAGCGTCTTCTGACTGGTTTGTCTATTTAAGGGCTGAAATTGCCCCTTTATAGAGCTCTCGTAATAGCTTGCTTCAATTCAAGACCACGATGTGGAGTAAGTCGTTAATTTTTGTGACTTTTCTCATTCTGTGGCCATCGGCTTTGGTCATCGGCTCAGGCAAGTGCTGTGCACGCTCCTTCGTATGTTCTGTAAGCTTAGCTTGCGTCTAGGTAAAAAGAAAAATGTCGCAGCAATCTGAGAGTCAACAAATGCATCACATTATTTTTCAGCTTTTAAAGACAATGCGCTTTTCCGTCTGAAGTTTCTCCAGCATTGGGCACAGAGATTTTCTTGACAAACCGACGCTTCAAGAAAAAGTAATAATTTTGTCTGTCCTTTGAAGGTTCTAGAGAGGAACCACATTGAGACGTAAAAGCTTTTATAACTAGAACATGAAAGAGTCTTTCACGTTCACGTGGTGTTTCAGTCGTCCAGAGAGGTATAAAATAATCTGTAAAAGCAAGGGAAGTCAAAATAATTTGAGGCCTTTAGCATAGCCACACAGCTGATTGCAACCACCTTATTCTTGGCTACGTCCAGCTATCATGCACGTTGGCTGTTGGTGCTTTTCCTGGGTTTGTAAAGTAGCAGGCTGATCAGCTATGATGCTTGTACATCTTGGTGCATAGTGTCGAGTTATCAATGTCTCTGTCTCGGCATGTAAGTGGGTATTTCATGACTGAGTTTATTTCATGGTGGGTTGCAAAATTTGTTTTCGTTTTTTCGCAAATAATGAAAATGTTTTTCTTACACATAGTGAAAATTTACGTACCCATAATGGTGACCTGCCTTAGTGAACTATACTGTACATCGACGGGCAAAAATATGAGCACGTCTTTAAAGTAAAATAACGCAACAGAAATGGCCAGAAATATTGAGAGTCAGGTTCCACTCGTCCGCAGATTCATTCATGTATACTAGAATCAATAGAAAAACAAAATTAAGAACTCGAATGCAAGAGATTTCAGTACCACTGGTTTTCCCAAGGTCCATCATTCCTTGAAATCAGTACCACCAACGTGATAACACTGCCACCTTAACACCTCCCCACCCTCCAAAAAAGAAGAAAAAATCAATTCCTGCCGAGTTCGCACAAGTGACAGCTCACCACAAAACGTTCCAGCCATAAGTTTGGCCCTCTGTGTTATAAATTATTATGCACTTTCAATAAATAGTCACTCACATAATATTAACTCAAGGTGGTGGACACGTTATCGAAAGAAAGCAAGAAAATTTGGGAAAACGTTCCGGCTATTTCTACTGAGTAGTCGTAACTAGGGCCAATTATTTTTGACTTAGCATTGCCAGTAATGTCACACTTAACAAAAAAGACGAATTGCTGACCCTACCAACATGTGAAAATTAAATTATGGCCGTAAACATAACGAGGAAAGGGAAACTGCTGCGTCACTGTTTCAGACGGAATGCGACGTGTCGAAAATCGCGCCAAACACGGTAGTGCCTTTACTAAAGCCGTCATGTGTAGCAGTACCCTGCCCTTTGATGGCAGCAGGATTGACATCATTGTAGCAGAGAAGCCGACATTGAATGACTGCTCTGTTTGCGTGTTTTATTCCTCGCAACTAGTAGACAGAATTGAGAAAACAAATTAGTGTCCGCAAATGTGGACACCCTTACAGAAGCAATTTGTCTAAAGGGATAAAGTACGAGCCGTCAACCTTCGCCATGAAAGGCTTGCGTCCTTCATGTGAACAATACAAAGTCACGTTATTCTCTGTAGTCTCCTGATATGTCTTTCATTTGCATGTTTTATTGAAAGCACAGGCTTATTCTTATGCTCAATACAAGAGTGCGATCGCTATGACTGCACTAAGCCTCACGTGCTAGTCTCCTATAATTGTGCAGTACCCGATGGCTTTGATATCTGAGTGTCAAATTTTCTACTGACAAGGAAATTAGTTCTCGTCGAGGGCTTTTTGTCTTTCACGATATGTGGCACACTTATCTGGCTAGAGACAAAGGCGGCGAGTGTCAGTGCATGTCATCAGGAAACAGTTCTTATCAGAAAGGCTCTTTTGGCGGGCTTACCAAAAGGGTAAATGTGTCATTTGCGTGCGCAGAGCCTCGTTTGGCAGTCTGAATCGCAATTTTCAGCTTCTTTGGAAGCAGACTGCTTGCCTAAAGGACTAATTTTCGAAGATCCTACAGTTCATAGCTCGCATTTGGCAGTTAACTAAAACGCACCTTCTATAAGAGCTTTAATGCCTCCTGAATCCTTGCGATTTTGGTCAGTTGTTGAGTTACCTCCAACACCATCCTCTGTCGCTTTTTGAAGAAGGCTCGGACAGAAGCTACTTCAAGTATTACACAAGTGAAGAATCATCGATACCACATGCTTCGCTTCTTCCTGCCTTCCCCACATGGTCCCTTGGTAGTTGCAGAAACAGCTTGTTATGCTTTCTGCTCCAGAAAAAAAGAAGAAACATAAGAACAGTGTAATTGTTCCAGCGTGAAGTCTTGAACAACTGACTTTCAGGCACACATCGAGGGAACACGGCAACACTTTACAAATTTACCTAGACACCTCCATAATTAATAACTTTATCTGCCTCAGTTATTTGCGCCTTAATTCTCTTAACTATTTTCGTCAGTCACAGCTATCCCTTGTGTCAGAAGACAACAGCAACAGCTACAAAACTCGCCGCAATGATAGATGCCATTTTATACATGTGTGAAAATCCGCGTGCTAGATACGGTCTTCAAGTGTCGCACCAAAGCGATCCTTACAAATATTTTATTTCACGCTCAGGCGTATACATAGAACTTCGCAGTTTTCTTTGTGGGCGTTTATACGTCAGAGCTAAACAATCACATCTAATTAAAGCAACGGAAGAAACATTCGAAAGAAAAGGAGTGTCACCACGGAACACAATAGAAAGACAACTGAATTTAATTTTGGAAATCCAGCCTTCAAAAACACACACACACACAAGAAGCGTCAGTACTCAGCTGT